>NC_058520.1:259913575-259998575 GCF_904849725.1 Hordeum vulgare subsp. vulgare
TGGAAACTCAAATACATGTTTGCATACATAGACAACACACCGTCCCTAGTAAGCCTCTTGTGGACTAGCTTGTCGATCAAAGATGATCAAAGAGTTGTCATTTATTAATGAGATCACATTATTAGGAGAATGATGTGATGGACAAGACCCAAACTATGAACGTGGCATCTGATCGTGTCAGTTTATTGCTATTGTTTTCTACATGTGAAGTATGTGTTCCTATGACCATGAGATGATGCAACTCCGGGACACCGGAGGAATGCCTTGTGCGTATCAAACGTCACAAATGTAACGAGATGACTATAAAGGTGCTCTACAGGTATCTCCAAAGGTGTGTGTTGGGTTGGCGTGAATCGGCAATAGGATATGTCACTCCGTATGACAAAGAGGTATCTCTAGGGCCCACTCGGTTATACAACATCACAATGAGCTTGCAAGCAATGTGACTAAAGAGTTAGTCACGGGGATCTTGTATTATGGAAAGTAAAGAGACTTGTCGGCAATGAGATTGAACTAGGTATGGAGATACTGATGATCGAATCTCGGGCAAGTACCATACCGATGGACAAAGGGAACAACATACGGGATTAACTGAATCCTTGACACACAGGTTCAACCGATAAAGATCTTCGTAGAATATGTAGGAGCCAATATGGGCATCCAGGTCCCGTTGTTGGTTATTGACTGGAGAGTGTCTGGGTCATGTCTGCATAGTTCTCGAACCCGCAGGGTATGCACAATTAAGGTTCGGTGACGTTTCGGTATAGTTGAATTATGTATGTTGGTAGCCGAAGGTTGTTCGGAGTCCCAGATGAGATCCTAGACGTCACGAGGAGTTCCAGAGTGGTCTCGAGACCAAGATTGATATATAGGATAGAAGTATACGGGTCCTGGAAAGGTTTCGGGCACTACCGGTAAAGTACCGTGAGTGACGAATGGATTTTGGTGGTCCACCGGAAAAGGCCACCCACCCGGGGGGGCACATAAGCCTAGAGGTGGCGCACCAGCCCCTATGGGCCTAGGAGGGGAGGAAACCGACTAGGAGGAGGAGTCCTAGCGCCTCCACATAACCGAATTGGAGGAGGACTCCTTCTCCTCTTGTGCGCCTCTAGGCAACCCTAGGGATTTTCCTTAGGGTGCCACAACTTCCCTCCCTCCTATATGTTGTGAAGAGGAGAGAGGCAGCCGACCCGAAGCCACGACGCAGCTCTCGCTCCTTCCACTAGTTCGTCCCACCTCGTAGATTGACTCGGTAGTGCACGGCGAAGTCCAGTCGGATCAGCTCCACCAACACCGCCGCCACGCCTTCATGCTCGGAGAATTCATCTACGTCTCTACTCCCTGTTGCCGGATCAAGAAGGTGGAGATCGTCATCGAGGTGTACGTGTGCTGAACACGGAGGTGTCGTACGTTCGGCGCTAGCTCGTGATTGGATCGTGGGACGGCTTGCGATTTGTATCGCGCAGAGGTTCGACTACATGAACCGCGTTTCTTAACACTTCTCGCTTAGCGATCTACATGGGTATGTGGATACGATCTCTCCTCTCATAGATGGCCAGCACCATGGATAGATCTTGTATGTGCGTAGGAAAAATTATGTTTCCCATGCAACATTCCCCACAGTGGTATCATAGCTAGGTCTGTGCGAAGATGACATCTCGAGTAGAACATAAAGGAGTTTGTGGGCGTTGATATTCAGATTGCCGCCCTCCTTAGTCTTTTCATGATTCGGTGGTATGGTGGGATGAAGCGGACCGGACCAACCTTCCTCGTCCGCGTACGAGGGACTGCCGTCGACACACATGCAACTTGTCACATAAACATGGCTGGCGGATGTTTGTCTCTCCTACTTTAGTTGAATCGGATTTGACACACGCGGTCCTTGTACAAGGTTCAATAGCACCTTGTATATCACTGTTGTGGTTTTCGCATAGGTAAGAAGCGCTCTTCCTAGATACTCGTATGTCGTGGAACAACACGAGCACCTATGGAGCCTACAGGCTCCTTACGGTTCGGCGGGGGATAAGGATGCACGAAGAGCAAACCTAAGGATCAGGGCAATGATCATTTGTTACCCAGGTTCAGGCCGCTCGGGTACGCATGCCGAGACTCGGGGCGTGGTTAGGGCTTCAACTTCACTTGCTAAGTTTTCCATTGCGTGTCCTTGAATGCACAGTGAGAGTCGTGCGCGGGGTGGCCAAATAGCCCACGCAGGATGCGGGCCTACCACGATTTGCCGTTTTCACCATGCGTGCTGCATGCACAGGTTTGACCAGGCACGCGACACCCTGGCTTTAAAGCTTCTGACGAACGCCGCATCCCTAACTGGAGGAGTGGGGCAGCCTCCTGCTCGCCCGTGAACGGGGGCGAGTGGATTGGTGGGAGTGGGCAGTGGCTCTTGGAAGTGGGGAAGGGCCAGCCCCCGCATCCCACCCTGTAAATCTGGGTGTATGCAGGAGGTGACGCTCATCCTTCTTCCCAGAGCATCTCCGTCCAACTTCCGCCTCCATCTGTGATTTGTGTAGCTCTGGCACTCGACAATGGCGAGGGGAAGAGGGTGGCCCCCGCTCTCTACCTCAACAACTAGGGGGACTCGTTCGGGTCATGCCACCGCTTCAGCCACAGATGCTGAGGGTGGCCCAAGCGCCCGAGGCGGGGAGGGGCGAGGCACCGCGGTGGTCGTAGACGGGTGAGACGGGGCGCTGCTCCAGCGGTTTCTCCCTCGCAGAACTCTGTTCTAGCGGGGATTCATGCTGAGGGGACGCCATTGGAGTTCCTTGTCAAATTGCGAGGTCGCATCAGGACCCACCTCCGACTCCCTAGCACATTTGCTAGGGTGATGGAGGAAGAGAAGCTCCCGATGCTGTGGCTGCAGGCGCACTGCTGCGGCAATGGCGCCGTGGAGGTGGCCGTGGAGTATCCGAAGCCTCACCTCCTTCTACTCGGTCGTGGATGGAAGAGGTTTGCTGGCGCCCACAATCTCTGGGACGGGAACATTCTTCGCTTCAAGATGATGGCGGCTAACCTGCTCTCCGTCAAGGTATACGGGAGATTAGGTATCCGCCTCAGTTGCGGCGAAGAGAGCTCGAGCGGGACTGGAAGTCCTTCCTCGCGTGAAAGCGATGAGGAGGACAACGATGACTGCGATAGCTACAGCGGGTCACAGCCTCGGCAGCCAAGCCTGAGTATGAGAATATAATATATTTCCCATGTTTGTTTCTCCCTAAGAAGGAAATTCCTACGCTATCTAGGTACTTTTCGGCGCGAACGATCGCTGCAGAGAACGCTTAGAGGACGGGTCCTCTGTAATGTGTCGAGGGTGCTGCTGCAGGCAAGCTACCTTGTCGCGACCGACCTTGCCGGTGCGTACATCCCCGCCGTAAGTACTCGAAGGAGCGGGTCCTGGGCAGCTCACCGGGGGAGTAGCCTCCGGCAAGGTATCACGACAAGGCCCCTTTCCGCGTGCAAGTTCCTGGTACCGAAGAAGGTCGAAGACTCACAGGGAAAGGCAAATGATTCGTCGAGACCTTTGCCGGCGTGGATGTCCCTGTCGTGGGTGCTTAGAGGAGTGGATCCTTAGCGACCTGCTAGAGGCTCCGCCGCCGGCAAGTTTTCCTCGGTGTTACAAATGTCGCCGCTTAGGTTGTTGAGCGGGGCTCGAAGCAAAACAAGGGCGCGCGTGTCAACACCAAGTTCCCCTCGCGGAAAGTATTGGGAACTGGTTCATCGATCCTTGCCGGAGGTAAACGTAACGCACACTTATGCATACCAACATATGAGAAGGTCGGTAATATTTGTGAAACGATTAAGACTGTTGTGCTCTTCTCTGCGTGAAGGTCCATATGCCCTACTTATACGACTTGTGCAAAGGGACGGTTGCCGGGAGCCCCCGGCGTCGGAGATTTATTGTTTGTCGGCAAGGATGTTGTCGGCCCGTAGGTGGTCAAGGAATCCGTGGACCTCCTCGGGAGCGAAAGGCCCCGGCGAAGAGCCATCGTCTCGCCGGAGAACTCTCCGTTGCGTCTCTGACAACAGCCCACACTCCTAGGGGCGTGCTCGCCGAAACGAGCTCGTGGGGTCTAGACGGAGCCCCCTGGCTCGTCCTCGACAATGGCGAATCACCCTGGAGGGGTGCTCTCATTGGAGAAGGTGTCGAGGATCCTACCGGAGCTCCCGGTGCATGCGCTCGACAGCACCACGACACCCTGGAGGATGTGTCTCCGCCGGAGTGCGTGGAAGTCCAGGGGGCCTGCCCCTATCTTGCCTTTTCCCGAGCCCTCGATGGCTCAGGCGGCTACGGACGTGGCCGCGGATCGTCGAGCCACCACGGCCGCCCTCTCTTCGGAGAGCGCCATGGTGGATATGGTGGTTGGGTCTATACATAGATCCCCATACCTGACCAGTGCACTCGTAGGGGCGCCCTACCTGGCGCACCAAAGATGTCGTGGAACAACACGAGCACCAATGGAGCCTACGGGGTTCTTACGGTTCGGCGGGGGAGAAGGATGCACGAAGGGTAGACCTAAGGATCGGGGTAACGATCGTTTTTCACCCGGTTCGGGCCGCTTGGGGGCGTAAAACCCTACTCATGCGTCGTGTTGATTGTGTGAAGGTTGATGGTTACTTAGCGTCAATTGTCCAACTGGGTAACGTCCCCAAATGCATGCCTACGGCCTCCTTTTATAGGTGGAAGGGGACTCCCACAGGGGCAGCATTGGGTTTTCACGGGGTGCACAGTGACCCAACAAGTTTTACAGTAAGCTAGAGCGATTCTGCGTCTTAGCAGATGCATTAAAGGCTTCGCCAGGTGTCTCAGAGATGGGATAAGCATGCGTCCCATCGGCGCTGTGCTCCCAGATTGTGCTTGACACGCGTCGACTGGGACGACACATATCAAGTTGCTAGGGGCAGCTGGCTGTTGCGCTGGCACGCTACTATTCAGGGCCTTGTCGGGCTTGGTGTTAGTTGGAGCGTGGGTAGCTCCCCCGGCAAGGAGCTTGCCAGGGTCCTGCGGCTTTCCTCCTGGCAAAAGGGGATTGCCGGGGCCTTGTTACTGGCCTTTGGTCTTGAGGCTTCGGAGGCCTTCAAGGTATCTCCGTGCGGGCACTACGCGACAGTTTCCTTGTTGAGATCGTCTTGCCGGGGGCTCTGCTTGCCCCTGGCCTAGGTTCTGCGGGTTTTCTGCCAGCCTCCCCCGACAAAAGGGGCTTGCCAGGGTTTTCCCCTGCCCTTCGGTGTCCGTGGAAAAGCTCGCCGAGGGATACTACTACCCGTGCACAAGTCAGGGGCGCTAAACACCCCTTCTTTAGTGTACCGACACCATAACAGCCACGTAAAACATGCAACAACAAATTAGAGGACGTCTAACTTGTTTTTGCTGGGTTTGCTGTGATATGATATGGCCAATGACATGATGTCATATATTCATTGTATGAGATGATCATGTTGTAATAGTTAAGATCGACTTGCATGTAGATGCTACGACAACCGGTAGGATCCATAGGGTTGTCTTTAATTTTTTGAGCGTTTAAGTGATGCTTTACTTTATCGCTAAATCAGTAGCAATAGTAGTACAAGCTTAGATGACGCGACAACCTCGATGGTAGCACAATGATGTAGATCAAGGTGTGGCGCCGGTGATGATGGAGATCATGCCAGTCCTTGAGGATGGAGATCAAAAGCACAAGATCATGGCCATATCATGTCACTTATGATTTGCCTGTGATGTTAATCCTTTTTATGCATCTTATTTTTCTTAGGACAATGGTAGTATTATAAGGTGATCCCTCACCAAAATTTCAAGACAAAATTGTCTTCTCCCCGAGTGTGCAGCATTGCGAAAGTTTGTCGTCTCGAGACACCACGTGATGATCAGGTGTGATAGACTCTACGTTCACATACAATGGTTGCAAGACAGTTTCGCACATGCAGAACACTCGGGTTAAACTTCACGAGCCTAGCATGTACACACATGGCCTCAGAACACAAGAGACCAAAATGTCAAACATTAGTCATATAGTTCATATGATCAACATGATGATGCTCACCATTGAAACCAGCTCCTCTCACGTCATGATCAGACTTGGGTTGGTGGATTTGGATCATGTGTCACTCAAACGACTAGAGGGATGTCAACTTGAGTGGGAGTTTTTGTATGATTAACTAAACTCATTATCTTGAACAATAGTCTAATTAATCTTTGCAAGTTTCATCTTGTAGATCAATGGTTCGCGCAGTAGCACCCCTGAATTTTAATGCGTTCCTAGAGAAACCTAAGTTGAAAGATTATGGGAGAAATATTGTATACTAGGCCCGTAATCTGAGGCTTGTCCTCACAGTTTCCCAAAAGAGTTATGTCCTTGATGCACCGCTTGGTGATGTGCCCCCTTCCCGGCGGCTGAAGACATTTTGAATATCTGACAGTCGCGTCTGGATGACTACTCATTAGTTCAGTGTGCGATCTTGTATGGCTTAGAGCCGGGACTTCAAAGAAATTTTGAATGTCATGGGGGATATGCGATGTTCCTGGAGTTGAAGTTTATCTTTGAGAAGAATGCCCGGATCGAGATGTATGAGACCTCCGATAAGTTCCATGCTTGCAAGATGGAGGAGAATGGGTGTGTCAGTGAGCATGTACTCAGAATGTGTGGGCATGCCAACCGTCTCGTTGAGTTTGGAATTGTTCTCCCACTAGAGGCGATCACTAACAGAGTTCTTCAATCACAGCCACCTAGCTACGAACGCTTTGTGATAAACTACAATACCCAAGGGATGAATAAATTAGTCGTCGAACTGTTTGAGATGCTAAAAGTCGCTGAGTCACAAATCCAGAAGGAACATCAAGTGTTGATGGTGAATAAAACCAGCATTTTCAATAAAAATGGCAAGGGAAAGAAAGGTAACTTCAAAAGGAGTGGCAAAGCTATTGCCCCTCCCGTGAAGAAAACTAAGGCTAGACCCAAGCCACAAACTGAGTGCAATCACTGCAAGGGGACTGTTCACTCGAAGCGGAACTGCCCCAAGAATCTGGCCGACAAGAAGGCGGCCAACTCCAAACAAGGTATATATGTTATACACGTTCTTGATGTGTACCCCACCAACTCTCGTTGTAGTGCCTGGGTATTTGATACCGGTTCGGTTTCTCACATTTGTAACTCAAAGCACGAACTGTGGAATAGGCAGAGGTTGGCGAAGGATGTAGAGACGATACGCATGGGAAATGGTTCCAAGGTTGATGCGATCGCCTTCGGCACGCTCTCACTTCAATTACCATCAGGATTAGTGATGAACCTAAATAATTGTTATTTAGTGCCTGTGTTAAACATGCACATTATATCTGGATCTTGTTTACTTTGAGAAGGTTACTCATTTAAATCAGAGAATAATGGTTGTTATATTTATATGAGTAATATCTTTTATGGTCATGCACCCAATGTGACGGGTTTGTTCTTATTGAATCTCGGTAGTAATGACACGCATGTCCATAACATTGATGCCAAAAGATGTAGAGTTAATGATAGTACCACTTTCTTGTGGCAGTGCCACTTAGGTCATATTGGTGTAAAGTGCATGAAGACACTCCATGCTGATGGACTTTTGGAGTCACTTGATTTTGAATCACTTGACACATGTGAACCATGTCTCTTGGGCAAGATCACAGAAACTCCATTCTTCGGAACAACGGAGCGAGGAAGTGTCTTGTTGGAAATCATACATACTGATGTGTGTGGTCCGATGAGCATTGAGGCACGCGGTGGATATCATTATTTTCTCACCTTCATCAATGAGTTAAGTAGATACATTTATATTTACTTAATGAAAGACTAGTCTAAAACATTTGAAAAGTTCAAGCCATTTCAGAGTGAAGTGGAGGATCATCCTAACAAGAAGATCAAATTCCTACTATCTGTTCGAGGAGGAGAGTATCCGAGTTATGAGTTTGGCACTCGCTTAAGACAATGTGGAATTGTTTCACAATTGATGCTGCCTCGAACACCGCAACGCAATGGTGTGTCCGAACATCTTAATCGTACTTTATTGGATATGGTGCGTTCTATGATGTCTCTTTCCAATTTTCCATTATCATTTTGGGGTTATGCATTAGAGACAGCTGCATTTACTTTAAATAAGGCACCATAAAAATCCGTTGATACGACGCCATATGAACTGTGGTTTGGTAAGAAACCAAAGTTGTTGTTTCTTGAAGTTTGGGGATGTTACCCTTATGTCAAAAAGCTTCAGACTAAAAAGTTGGAACCCAAAGCGGAGAAATGCATCTTCATTGCATACCTAAAAGAGACAGTTGGGTATACCTTCTATCTCAGATCCGAAGGCAAAGTGTTTGTCGCAAAAAATGGAACATTTCTTGAGAAAGAATTTCTCGCAAAAGAATCGTGTGGGAGGAAGATAGAACTTGATGAGGTTATTGAACCTCTACTTAAACCAGAAAGTAGCACAACACATAAAATTGTTTGTGTGGAGCCTACACCATTTGAAGAGGAAGCCAATGATGATGATCATGAAGCTTTGGATCAAGTTGCTATCGAACCACATAAGTCGACAAGGGTACGCACTACTCCTGAGTGGTACGGCAACCCTTTCTTGTCAATCAAGTTGTTGGACAACGATGAACCTACGAGCTATGGAGAAGCGATGGTGGGCCTGGATTCCAACAAATGGTTAGAGGCAATGATATCCGAGATAGGATCCATGTATGAAAACAAAGTGTGGACTTTGGAAGTATAACCTGAATGTCCAAATGTCATTCACAATAAATGGATTTTTAAGAAGAAGACGGGCGCCGAGGCAATGTCATCGTCTATAAAGCTCGACTTGTGGAAAAAGGATATTCACAAGTTCAAGGAACTGACTACGATGAAGCTTTCTCACCAGTAGTGATGCTTAAGTCTGTCAGAATCATGTTAGCAATAGCTACATTTTTCGATTATGAAATTAGGAAGATGGATGTCAAAACAACGTTCCTGATTGGTTTCCTTAAGGAAGAGTTGTATATGATGCAACCGGAAGGTTTTGTCGATTCAGAGAATGCTAGCAAAGTGCGCAAGCTCCAGCAATCCATTTATGAACTGGTCCAAGCATCTCTAAGTTGTAATTAGCGTTTTGATGAGGTGATCCAGTCGTTTGGGTTTATACAAGTTTATGGAGAAGCTTCTATTTACAAGAAAGTGAGTGGGAGCTCTATAGCGTTTGTAATATTATATGTGGATGCCATATTACTGATTGTAAACAACATAGAATTTTTGGGAAGCGTTGTCGGCGTCCAGGGAACAGGGGTAACCAGACCTGCCTGTCTGCGGCCCAGGGCTGGCCCACCCCATCGATCAAGCACCAGCAGGCACGGCAAGGCCCTCATGAGGGACCAAGCCTCACGGGGAGGTATGGAATCAAGACCCGCAGGGGCCCCCTCAGGACCCTTCCCGAGCGGCGGATATTCCGAGGCAAGGCTCGGCTTGAGGAGTCAAGGATGACGCAAAAGGAGGACAGGCGACCCACAGATGGCAGAGCAGTGCAGTCCCCCTTTGGTGCAAATAAGGGCAGGAGCCTGCGCGAACCCCAAAGGCATCTTCCAAAGGTTTCCCTTCCGGTGCAACCAAGCCGCTGGCGCCCGACAGTAGGGACGACATCATAGCAGGGTTTTCCGAGTAGCACGGACAGTTACTTTGCAGACGAAGACCACTTTTGACAGGGGAAGCACGTTCCTTTGTCTCCCACCGAAACTGGCCATTGTGGGATCCCCTCCCACCTAGATAAGGGAATAGGACCCTGGCCTCCACTATAAATAGAGAGGGTAGGATACCAGAGAGAAGGGGAGATCATCAGAACCGTAGAACAGCACACCAAGCCACTGGGCCTTCGGAGGAACAAAAGCACTGTACTATCTCGTTCATCAACCTCTTTGACAGGCAATCCACCAAGGCAGGAGTAGGGTCTTACGCTTCACAGCGGCCCGAACCTGGGTAAACTACTCTGTCCCGAGTTCTCCTCACCATCACGTGAGTTCCTAGCCTTGCCAAGCGTGTAGCGAGTGTGTTAACCTGAATCTGCTGCATGGTCTCTGCGCGTGCCCCTGAGTTCGAATCCTTAGGGTTTTGTGAAACCCGAAATCCGACATTTGGCGCGCCAGGTAGGGGGCGCGTGTCGGAGCCTCCACGCAAGCAACAAGAACCAGATCTCGGCTCGGCAGCACCATGGTGAGTGCAACCATCGACAACCGCTGGCCCGCGGCACAGACGGGCGGCGTCCCTGCAGGCGAAGCCGCCCCTACGGTCGCTTGCATCCTCGGCGGATCACAAGCGCCACCTTCCGGTCGCCACGTCAAGCATTTCCTGCATCGCGGGGGAACGGCGTGCCTAAGGCCCGAGCCCCCGGAATGCCGTTTGTGGCGAGAGGTCGGCATCACCTTCAGCCCCGAAGACCAACCTAAAGCCACGACGACCGCCGGGGTGCTTCCCATGTTGTGCACGCCGACCATCTCCTGCATAGCTGTCTCCAAGACCCTCATCGATGGCGGCGCGGGCCTCAACATCATCTCGGTGGATGTCTTCAACATGTTGCGGTTGCCCCGAGAGCAGCTCGCGCCCTCGAACCCCTTTTCTGCGGTTGTGGCGGGATCCGCCAGCCCCGTCGGATGGATTTGTCACCCCCGTCGGATGGATCCGTCTCCCTGTTACGTTCGGCACCCGCTCCAACTTCCGCACCGAGTGGATCGACTTCGACATCGCTCACATCCACCTTCCGTATAATGCTATACTTGGCTATCCCGCCCTCACATAGTTCATGGCAGCGACGCACCCGACCTACAATGTCGTCAAGATGCCAGGGAGCGGGTGCGTGATTTCTGCCGTGGGGGACTTCAAGGACGCTTACTGGGTGCTTGGGCTAACACGTAAGGTCGCGACCGCTGTGCATGCTGACTCCAAGGGCAAGGTGCGCGCCACAGGGGACCTAGGAGACACCCTCGGCATCGCGCCCGTGAAGAATAAGCAGTTGTTTTCCCAGGACCTGGCGGAAACGAAGCAAGTGTCGGTGGACGAAGGGAGCCTGACTCCCGCCTTCACCATCGGCTCGAATCTTCCCCAAGACCAAGGGAAGGCACTGATGGACTTCCTCAGGGCGAACAAGAGAGCGTTCGCCTAGAGTGCCTCCGACCTTCTGGGGTTCCCGAGGGACGTTATCGAACACCACCTCAAGGTATGACCGAACACGCGTCCGGTGAAGCAGAAGGCAAGGAGGTAGGTTCCGGAGAAGCATGCCTTCATAGCTGAGGAGGTGCAGAAGCTAAAGGAAGCAAAGGTCATCAGGGGGGTGCGCTACCCGGAGTGGGTGGCAAACCCGATGGTTGTACCGAAGAAGTGCGGGAAGGAGCGCATGTGCGTTGACTTCATGAAACTCAACAAGGTCTGCCTTCAAGACCCGTTCCCGATACCGCGTATCGACGAGATCGTGGACTCCACCGCGGAATGCGACCTTCTGTGCTTTTTGTATGCTTTCTCTGGCTACCACCACATCAAAATGGGGGTGGAGGACGTTGAGAAGACGGCCTTCCTCTCTCCGTGCGGGGTGTACTGCTACGAATGTATGCCTTTCTGGCTGCGGAACACCGGAGCAACCTTCCAGCGGTTTATGCACATCGCCTTGGGGCCGCAGCTCGAGAGGAACGCGGAAGCCTATGCCGAAGACGTCATGGTCAAGTCAATGCAAGTCAAAACCCTGGTGGAGGATCTGGAAGAGACCTTCGCCAGCCTGCGGGAGGTGAACCTGAAGCTCAATCCCGAGAAGTGTGTCTCAGGAGTCCCGTCAGGGAAGCTGCTTGGTTTCCTGGTGTCACACCGGGCAATCGAGGCTAACCCAGTTAAGGTAAACGCCATAGACAAGATGAGCGCGTCCACAACCCTTAAGGAAATGCACAAGCTGGCGGGGTGTGTCACTTCCCCGGGCCGTTTCATATCCTAGCACGGCGAGCGGGCACTGCCCTTCTTCAAGATCATGAAAAGGAAAGGGCCCTTCTATTGGACTCGAGAAGCCGACGCTACCTTCGAAGGACTCAAGTGTTATCTCACGAGCCCACCGGTCATGGTTGCACCTAGCCCTCGGGAGCCCCTGCTTCTGTACCTCGCTGCCACCCCACACTCCGCCAGTGCTGCTTTGGTGGTAGTAAGGGAGGAGCGGGCCGGGAAAGGCGCTACTTTGGGAGGCCACAGCGGCCCCTCACCCGATGCTCCAGAGGGCTTGTGCAACCCGCCACCTCCAACTCCCCCACAAGTGGAGAGACCCGAGGTCCAGACCGGCGAAGCATGCCCAGAAGAGCCATGTCCTTCGGAGGCCCCGACCATCCCTCCGGACGACAAAACCTTCCAACCTCGTGAAGTTACCAAAGATCACGACGTCCCGAGCGGTTGTGTTCTCGTCGAGCACCCCGTGTACTTCGTCAACACGGTGCTGCGGGACGCTCGCTCGCGCTACCCCATGCAGCAAAATTTCCTTCTGGCCCTCCTTGTCGCCTCACGCAAGCTACGTCACTACTTCCAAGGTCACCCGATCAAGGTCATCTCTGCTTACCCCTTGGAGAAGATCTTGCCCAACCCAAATGAGGCATGAAGGGTTGCTGAGTGGAACATCGAGCTTCAGGCCTTCAACATCGAATTCAGCACGACCATGGTCATCAAAGGAGCCGCCTTGGTCGACTTCGTGGCTGAATGGACGGATGTGCCTGACCAGGGGCTGGAATGGGACCAATCCCTTGCCCCCGGAGCGGATGTGCCCGAGGGATGGACAATGCACTTCGACGGAGCCTTCGCGTGAATGGGGGCACGGGCTGGCATCCTCCTCACTTCCCTGATGGGAGACAAGCTTCTCTATGCCATGCAACTCTGCTTCCACAAGGGGGAGAAGGTCTCCAACAACATAGTGGAGTATGAGTGCGTCATCACTGGCCTCATGGCGGCGACGGCTTTGGGGGTCCAGCGCCTCACCGTGATGGGCGACTCTCAGCTCCTCGTCAACTTCTCCAACAAGGAATACACGCCCAAAGATGAGCATATGGAGGCATACCTTCAAGAGGTGTGTAAGATCGATAAACATTTTCAAGGCCTTGAGTTGCAGCACGTCCCGCGAGGCGAAAACAAGGAGGTGGACGATATCGCCAAAAGAGCTTCGTGTCGCGAGGCTCAGGAGCCAGGCGTCTTTGAGGAGCGTCTCTTCAAGCCTTCCGTGAGGCTGTCACCCAAAGACCCGGCACCGAGTGGAAAGGACTTGCCCCCTACACCACTCTCAGGAGCTCCGGACTGTGGTCAAGCCTCGGCGGCTCGACTGCTCCTGGCCCTGGAAGCTCAAGACGACGACTGGATGTAGGAACTCGGGGCATATCTGATCCGTGGTGTACTGCCGGAGAAGGAGGAAGATGCGGAACATGTAGTACGACAAGCCTGGACTTACTGCATGCGAGACGGTGCCTTCTACCGTAGGCACCCAAATGACATCGCGCTACGGTGCATTTCCAGGGAGCAGGGGCACGAGCTACTGGTCGACATCCATGGAGGTGACTGCGGACATCACTCTTCCTCGCGGACGCTCGCGCGAAACGCGTTCATGTCAGGTTTTTACAGGCCCACAGCCTTGGATGACACTACCGAGTTGGTCAAGTCTTGCGAGGCCTGCCAGTTCCATGCCAAGCAGATCCACCAGCCTGTGCATGACCTCCAGACCATCCCGCTCACCTGGCCCTTCGCGGACATTTTGGGGCCTTTCCCACGGGCCTCCGGGGGCTTCCGCTACTGTTACCTCTTGAGCTTGCGTTGGTTTTTCCCATGAAGAGGAAAGGGTGATGCAACATAGTAGCAGTAAGTATTTCCCTCAGTTTGAGAACCAAGGTATCAATCCAGTAGGAGTATCAAGGCAAGTCTCCAAAGTACCTGCGCAAAAACAAGCAAACTTACACCCAACGCTACAAAGGGGTTGTCAATCCCTTCACGATTGATTGCCATGTGAGATCTGAAGGCGGAAAGTGCAACAAAGTGAAAGTGTAGAGCTAAAAATATGATGTGAAGTAGACCAGAGGGCCATAGTGTTCACTAGAGGCTTCTCTCATGATAGCAGGTATTACAGTGGGTGAACGAATTACTGTCGAGCAATTGATAGAACCATGCAAAGTCATGATGATATCTAAGGCAATGATCATACATATAGGCATCACGTCCGAGACAAGTAGACCGATAATTTCTGCATCTACTACTATTACTCCACACTTCGACCGCTATCCAGCATGCATCTAGTGTATTGAGTTCATAACAAACAGAGTAATGCCTTAAGCAAGATGACATGATGTAGAGGGATAAATTCATGCAATAGATATAAACCCCATCTTTTTACCCTTGATGGCAACAACACAATGCGTGCCTCACTACCCCTTCTGTCACTGGGTGAGGACACCGCACGGTATGAACCCAAAACCAAGACTTTTCCCATTGCAAGAGTTATAGATCAAGTTGGCCAAATGAAACCCACAACTCGAAGAGAATTACAAGGATACGAAATGATGCATAAGAGAGATAAGAGGAATCTCAAATAATATTCATACATAATCTGATCATAAATCCACAATTCATTGGATCTCGACAAACACACCGCAAAATAAGATTACATCGGATAGATCTCCATGAAGATCATGGAGAACTTTGTATTGAAGATCCCAGAGAGAGAAGAAGCCATGTAGCTACTAGCTATGGACCCGTAGGTCTGTGGTGAACTACTCACGCATCATCGGAGAGGTAATGGTGTTGATGAAGAAGCCCTCCGTGACAGAATCCCCTTTTGGCAGGGCACGAGAACGTGCCCCAGATGGGATCTTGGGGAGACAGAAGCTTGCGGCGGCGGAAAAGTATTTTCGTGGTCTCTTCTGTGGTTTTAGATTTTTAGGGACTTTATAGGCGGAAGGAGTAGGGCAGGGGAGCCACAGGGAGCCCACAAGCCTGCTACACCCGCCCACCCTAGGCCGGGCCTGGGTGGCTTGTGACCTCCTCTAAGGTCCCCTGCCTTGATTCTCAAGTTTCCTGCGTGTCTTTTGTGATGGAAAAAATCATTCCGCAGGTTTTATTCCGTTTGGGCTCCGTTTAATATTCTCCTCTGAAAAAGTTCAAAAAACACGGAAAAAACAGGAACTGGCACTTGGCACTGAGTTAATAGGTTAGTCCCAAAAAAGATATAAAATAACATATTCATGCATACAAAACTTCCAAAGTTGACAAGATAATAGCATGGAACCATCAAAAATTATAGATACGTTGGAGACGTATCAAGCATCCCCAAGCTTAACTCCTGCCCGTCCTCGAGTAGGGAAGTGATAAAGACTGAATTTTTGATGTGGAATGCTACCTAAGATATTTGTCCTTTGTAACTTCTCTCATGTCACATGAATGTTCAGATCCGTATGATTCAAAACAATAGTTTGTTATTATCATGAAAACAATAATACTTCAAGCAAACTAGCAATGTAATCATGAACTTTTGAAATAACAAGGCCAAAGAAAGTTATCCCTACAAAATCATATAGTCTGGCTATGCTCCATCATCCCCACACAACGAATTTAAATCATGCACAACCCCGGTATTGGGCAAGTGATTGTTTTCGCACTCTTACTTTCTCAAACTTTTTCAACTCTCACGCAATACAAGAGCGTGCGCCATGGATATAGCACTATAGGTGGAATAGAGTGTGGTGGAGGTTGTGAGGAAAAAGGGAGGAGATGGTATGGAGATGTCCGTCAATAGATATCAATGTGAATGAGTAGGGATTACCATACAACGTATGCACGGGAGCTATAAGTGTGTGACAGATCAAAAGAAGAACTAGTGGGTGTGCACCCAACTTGCTTGCTCACGAAGACCTAGGGCAATTTTGAGGAAGCCCATCTTTGGAATATACAAGCCAAGTTATATAATGAAGATTCCCACTAGTATATGGAAGTGTCAAAACAAGAGACTCTCTATCATGAAGAACATAGTGCTATTTTGAAGCACAAGTGTGGAAAAAGATAGTAGTATTGTCCCTTCTCTCTTTTTCTCTCATTTTTTTGTTTGGTCTCTTTGGCCTCTTTTCATTTTTTTGTGTGGGCATCTTTGGCCTCTTTTTACTTTTTACTTTTCCTCACATGGGACAATGCTCTAATAATGATGATCATCACACTTTTATTTTCTCACAACTCAACACTTAGAGCAATGATGAATCTATAGGAAATGCCTCCGGCAGTGTACCGGGATGTGCAATGATCTAGCTTAGCGTATGACATTAAAACATCTCGCTAGCTATCTTACGATCATGCAGTGGCAATACGAAAGTAAAGGCACAAGTCATGGGACGGAACGGTGGTAGTTGCATGGCAATATATCTCGGAATGGCTATGAAAATGCCATAATAGGTAGGTATGGTGGCTGTTTTGAGGAAGGTATATGGTGGGTTTGTGCACCGGCGAAAGTTGCGCGGCACTAGAGAAGATAGCAATGGTGGCTGGTGAAAGTGCATCTATACCATGGACTCACATTAGTCATGAAGAACTCATATACTTTTTGTGAAAGTTTTATTAGTAATCGAAACAAAGTGCTAAACGCATACTCCTAGGGGAAGGGTTGGTAGGTGTTAACCATCCCGTGATCCCGACCGCCACACAAAGGATGACAATGAATAAATCAATTATGCTCCGACTTCCTAACATAGCGGTTCACCATACGTGCATGCTACGGGAATCAATAACTTCAACACAAGTATTTCTATATTCACAACACCCTACTAACATAACTCTAATATTACCAAATCCATGTCTCAAAACGAATGGAGAGGAATCAAACTTCTCTTTATAATCAATGTACATGAATATGGAAGTTTTTATTATATCCTCTTTGGATGCATATCATCTTTTGGACTACTTTCATAGTACAAGCCAATTACCAAGTTGCTCAGAGAGAGCACTCTCAAAAAGATACAAGTGAAGGTCGAGAGTTCTTCTTTCTCAAAAATATGACACCGCTGTGCTCTACAAAGATTTAAGTGAAGCACTAGAGCAAAGTTATCTAGCTCAAAAGATATAAGTGAAGCACATGCGAGCTAAATTGCCTAACACAAAAGATATAAGCGAAGCTCAAAGAGTATTCTAGCAAAATCACGATGAGTGCATGTCTCTCTCAAGAAGGTGTGCAGCAAAGATGATTGTGACACAACAAAAAGAAAATACTCCTATAATACACTATGCTCCAAGCAAAACACATATCATGTGGTGAATAAAAATATAGCTCCAAGTAACGTTACCGATGGATTGAAGACGAAAGAGGGGATGCCTTCCCGGGGCATCCCCAACCTTAGGCTTTTTGGTGTCCTTGAATTTGGCTTGGGATGCCTTGGTCATCCCCAAGCTTGAGCTCTTTCCACACTTTATCCCATTGTCCATGAGAACATCACCCAAAACTTGAAAACTTCACACCATAAAACTTAAACGGAAACTCGTGATATCACTAGCACAAGAAAACAAACCAGCACTCTTTAGGTATTGTGGAAAATTTGATTTCTATTTATATTGGTGTTAGATTACTGTATTCTCACTTTTCCATGGCTAGTACCCCCAATACTATCCATAGTTTCATCAAAATAAGCAATCAACACAACAAAAACAGAATCTGTCAAAAACAGACCAGTCTGTAGCAATCTGTATACTTCATATACTTATGGTATATCAAAAATTATGAAAATGAGGGCAATTGGCATATCAACCAGCCGCAAAAAGAATCAACTCAAAAGCTCTTTCTTGATAGGAATTAAAAATAATTTCGTGAGCGCAAAGTTTCTGTCTTTTTCAGCAAGATCAAACAACCATCACCAAAACTAGTCATAAAGGTTTTACTTGGCACAAACACAAATAGAAACACAAAAACCACAATCATAACAGAATTATGATGGTGTGGACACAACAAAACAGAAAGCAAAAAGCAGAGATGAATTCATTGGGTTGCCTCCCAACAAGTGCTATTGTCATTAATAGAATTTATAATGAAATCATTACAATCATGCTTTTCTTTCAAGGATCTCTCGTGAATCACTTCATAAATTTCTTCATCACGATTTTCAGATTCACGCATCTCAAGCAAAACTCCATAAAAATAGTCAAGTGCACTCAACTCACTAGCAATTGGTTCAACATAATTGGATCTCTTAAAGAGATTAGCAAGTGGATGAGGATCCATATCAATAGATTTTCAGCAAGCGAAGATGCAAGCATATTGAAGGAACATAGCATACAAGCAAAGGAAAGGCAAACGAAAAAGGAAAATATTTTTGTAATTTTTGTTTTTCAAAAGTGGGGGAGAGGAAAATGAGAGGCAAAAAAGTAAATGCAAGAGATGAGTTTGCGACAGTTACTTGGATAAGCTTCACTAAGAATAGTCCTGGTGCCACAAATTGACACGTTGGAGGAAGACTATTCTTGACATGATACTCCCCGGCAACGGCGCCAGATTGCGTTGTTTTTTCCCTTGAAGTGGAAAGGGTGATGCAACATAGTAGCAGTAAGTATTTCCCTCAGTTTGAGAACCAAGGTATCAATCCAGTAGGACTATCAAGGCAAGTCTCCAAAGTACCTGCGCAAAAACAAGCAAACTTGCACCCAACGCTAAAAAGGGGTTGTCAATCCCTTCACGATTGATTGCAATGTGAGATCTGACGGCGGTAACTGCAACAAAGTGAAAGTGTAGAGCTCAAAATATGATGTGAAGTAGACCCGGGGGGCATAGTGTTCACTAGAGGCTTCTCTCATGATAGCAAGTATTACGGTGGGTGAACGAATTACTGTCGAGCAATTGATAGAACCGCGCAAAGTCATGATGATATCTAAGGCAATGATCATACATATAGTCATCACGTCCGAGACACGTAGATCGATACTTTCTGCATCTACTACTATTACTCTAGACATCGACCGCTATCGAGCATGCATCTAGTGTATTGAGTTCATAACAAACAGAGTAACGCCTTAAGCAAGATGACATGATGTAGAGGGATAAATTCATGCAATAGATATAAACCCCATCTTTTTACCCTTGATGGCAACAACACGATGTGTGTCTTGCTACCCCTTCTATCACTGGGTGAGGACACCACACGGTATGAACCCAAAACCAAGCACTTCTCCCATTGCAAGAGTTATACATCAAGTTGTCCAAACGAAACCCACAACTCGAAGAGGATTACAAGGATACGAAATCATGCATAAGAGAGATCAGAGGAAACTCAAATAATATTCATAGATAATCTGATCATAAATCTACAATTCATCGGATCTCGACAAACACACCGCAAAAGAAGATTACATTGGATAGGTCTCGATGAAGATCATGGAGAACTTTGTATTGAAGATCCAAGAGAGAGAAGAAGCCATCTAGCTACTAGCTATGGACCCGAAGGTCTGTGGTGAACTACTCACACATCATCGAAGAGGCAATGGTGTTGATGAAGAAACCCTCTGTGTCTGAATCCCCCCTCCGGTAGGGCACCAGAACGTGCCCCAGATGGGATCTTGTGGAGACACAAGCTTGCGGCGGCGAAAAAGTATTTTCATGGCTCTCTTCCTTGGTTTCAGATTTTTAGGGAATTTATAAGCAGAAGTAGTAGGGCAGGGGAGCCACAGGGGGCCCACAAGCCTGCTAGGACCGACCCCCGTAGGCCGGGCCTAGGTGGCTTGTACCACCTCCGAGGTCCCCTGCCTTGGTTCTCAAGTTTCCTGTGTGTCTTCTGTTATGGAAAAAATCATTCCACAGGTTTTATTCCGTTTGGTCTCCGTTTAATATTCTCCTCTGAAAAAGGTCAAAAACACGGAAAAACTGGAACTAGAACTTGGCACTGAGTTAATAGGTTAGTCCCAAAAAGATATAAATAACATATTCATGCATACAAAACATCCAAAGTTGACAAGATAATAGCATGGAACCATCAAAAATTATAGATACGTTGGCGATGTATCAGCTACCTGTACGTCGCCATCGAAAAATTTACTAAGTGGGAGGAGGTGGAGCCCGTGCGCACCATCCCGTCTGGGTCTGCCATCAAGTTTGTCAAGGGCCTCGTGAGCCGCTTCGGCGTCCCCAACCGCATCATCACCGATGACGGTTCGCAGTTCACCAGTCAGCTCTTCAAAATTTAATTTGCTAACCTCGGTACACAGATATGCTACGCATCGGTGGCCCATCCGCGGAGCAATGGCCTGGCGGAGCATGCCAATGCGAAGGTCCTGCGGGGCCTCAAAGTGAGGAGTTTCAAGGAGAAGCTCCAAGCTTGCGGCCGAGGTTGGGTCGATGAGCTTCCGTCGGTACTATGGTCATCCGCACCACTGCAACCAAGCCCACCGACGAGACCCCATTCTTCCTCGACCACGAAGCGGAGGCAGTTCTTCCCCACGAAATCAAGCACCGCTCCCCACGGGTCCTGGCGTTCGATGAGGAGCGTCAGGAAGCTGCACGGGGGACGGACCTCGTACACGGATAGTAGGTGCGCCGCCGGGCCTCTCTCCGGGCCGCAAGGTACTAGCAAGCTTTATGCTGCTGCCACTACCGCAAAATCCGCTTGAGGACCCTCGAAATCGGCGACCTCGTCCTGAGTCGGGTCCAATCCAGGGAATGCTTGTATAAGCTTTTGCCCATGTGGGAAGGCCCTTTCAAGGTCGTCCACATCTCCAGGCCTAGCTCCATGCGTCTGGAGACTCAAGATGGAGTCCCCATCCACATTTTATGGAACATCCAGCACTCCGCAAGTTCTACCCATGATGACTCTGCACTGCCCCTGCACTGCCTCCATGCCGCCCCTGCATCGACCCTGCATCGTCCTTCAATCCTTTCAGAACCTACTTCATCCCGTGACACTCTCACGTAATAACGAGCCGAGGTTGTATACGTCCAGGGCCCCCCGAGGATGCGGAAGGGGTCCACCCCATGCCTAGTGGAAGACCTTAGCTCCACGCTGGGCGGCGACGGAGGCGCAGTACAAGAAATATGCTCATACATGATGTTCTTTAAGATGTCGCTGATTAATTCATCATAAATCTATGACGATTTCATCCAAGATTGTCGTAAGCCATTTGAGGGGATCAAATCTACATATAAATTATGACGATGTGTGTTAAAAATGTCATAACTGTATAATATGAGATCGTCATAACTTTTATGATGATTATAAAAATGTCGTAACATGTTCTAACTATGTTGATATGTCATTCGTGGGTCCATTCTATCCCACCTCATCATAGTTTGTGAAGCAACTTACTATTCTGTCATTCCAAAAATCCTCGAAAAATTCTCATAAATACTTTGGATCGTATATTCCTCAAATATGTGGAAACCCTTAGTTGCATAGTTCAAAAATAAATCAGCAATATTCATTTTCCTGTTCTCTTCAGAATAGCACTTTGTGAAGGAAGTGTTATTTCTATTTATTTGATTACCTTCATATTTTTTGGGCACTCTTTCCTATCCAAATCATTGCCTCTTGAAAACATCCGTAACGATACGCCTAGTAAATCTTTCTCAACAAATTTCCAAAGTTTATGTTCAGCTAATAGCTTTGTGAAGGAAGTAATAGGTAGGAATATCCTGATGAGTTGATTTTTCCACATCTTCTATGTGCCCAAAATATAGCTCTCCACAAATTTTTAGCCCCATCTAACAATCCATGTGAGCTCGTCATCCAATCTTTGTTACTGGTAATATTTTCATTTTGCGAAGCAACTACATTTTATATTGCTTTATAGTTGATGAAAATTTACCACGGGATGAAACTGACCATATAACCTCACTCCACCAAATTTTAACTCATTTAATTCAGCCGGTTTCCCTCATTATTTTTCCCAATATTCTGTTCAGTACAGAGCATTGTGAAGGAAGTACAATTTTTATTTATCCAAATTTTATGAAATTTTTACAGTGTCTTAATGTGTCCAAACTATCACCCTCCTCCAAATTTTAGCTCAATCCAATCATCTATGTGAGCCCAGTTTCAATTACCATTTCTGTCCAGATTGGCACATTGTGAAG
The DNA here is from genome assembly GCF_904849725.1 of Hordeum vulgare subsp. vulgare. Classification (NCBI taxonomy): domain Eukaryota; kingdom Viridiplantae; phylum Streptophyta; class Magnoliopsida; order Poales; family Poaceae; genus Hordeum; species Hordeum vulgare. The sequence goes on from NC_058520.1 coordinate 259,935,656, forward strand.
GAAGTGTCACTTTGGCATGTCCAAATAGTATATTGTTTTACAGTGCCTTCATATGCCCAAATTAACATCATACACCAAATTTCATCTCAATACATTCATTCATTTGATCACAACTTCAACATCCATATTTCTGCACACTGTGTTACTTTGCAAAGCAAGTGCCACCTAGATTCATCCATTTGAGCTAAAAATTTGCCAACAGAGTCTCCTTAGGAGATGATCATCCTCAGCCAAAATTTAGGCCCATTGTCTATGTTCGTTACCCGCACCGCTAATCAAACACTTGGCTGCTAATTCATGTTTGAGCTTAGTTCAGTCTCCTCGTGAGATTCTTCTATTGTATTATTCTTCCTAACACCTAACGAGGGATTGACCAACCCAAGAGACATGCCTATTCCACCTATAACGCGTGGCAACGCAATGGTCAGGCGGTGATGTCACATCCCTAACCCTTAAGCAAGTTAGTCTTGTGCTCATGTCTTCTTTGCATTTGCACCTAAGAATTTTCAACAAGAACAAGAAAGTGGCAAAGGAAAAACTCAAAACCCTAGCCACTACTTTAAATAAAGAAATTCTCAAACTAGGTAAAATCAATGAACCCAAAACGGCCTCAAGAAATGTTCAAACTTTCTGATAAATCATGAAAGTAAATGAGCATTGGAGAAAACTATTTTCTAGACATTTTAAGAATTTTAAATTAATGCAAAAGCCACTAGTTTCAAACTTTAAATTTGAAATCAGAAACTATAAATTTTCAAAGATGTTGAAAACTTTGGAAATGGATGGGAATATTATAACAATATTTCAGGAGGTCCAAAATAGATTTTAATTTTTGTTTTGGAGCTGAAATAAATAGCAAAACAATAGTTAGCAAAACAGAAAAACAAAAACAGAAAAAAAATGGGAAACCCTTACCTGTCGCCTAGCCTGGCCCGGCCCATCTCCCTCGCTCGTCCCCTCCCTCGCGCCAGTAGGAGCAGGATGTGGCCGCCGCCTCCTCCGGCGCGGCCACGCACCTGTGCGCCTGCCTGGCCGCCGCCTCGCGCTGGCAAGGCCAGTCATAAGCTCCCCAGGGTCTCCTCTTTCCATTCCCCAGCACCGTTCTTCCTCACCTCTCGGATCTAGCCCCCCTCCTGTTGCCGCCATTGGAGCCGAGCTCGAGCTCGAGCCGCAGCACCTCTAGCCATGGGAACCCTCCTCCGAGTAGCCTGTTAGCTCCGCCTCGTCGCCCTGGTCATCTCTGCAGAAGCCAAAGCTTCCCCGAGCTCTGCATCGCCCCCAACGCCGTCGTCTTCCACCTCCGGCCGCCGGACCTCAACAGCACCATCGGAACCGCCGTGAGCTCGCTGTCGTTTCCCCTCTCGCCCCACGCTCTCCCGTGCATCGTAGCCTAGTTCCCCACCAAGGCCGAGAGCTTCTCGCCGCCGGCCATGTCGTCGCCGTCACTTTGGTGTCCGATCCATGCGCTCGAGCTAGGATTCGAGCTCCTGGAGCCTCCAGGAGCATGATGAGCCCCTCAGCTGCCCTCCCCATGCCCTAGAGCCGTCTCTCTTAGAAGGCCGAGCTTCGGCCGCCGCTCCGGCTCGTCGCCGGCGCCTCTCCCAGCGACCCTAGCCTCCCCTGATGGCCCTGCCAGATCGGCCACTTCGCCAGCGTGCCGTAGCTGCAAACCGCATTCGTTTTGGTGCTGTGCAGCGCTGTTTAGGTCGCCTCCGGCGAGCCCTCCGCCGCGGGCCTGGTCACCGGCGACCACCCTCCGGTGGGGATCGACGTGGCAAAGCTAACCCAGCAGCTCAGGACTTAATCACTCGCTGAAAAGTGGGCCCAAGGCCAAGTCAAACCTCAATTAGGACTGGTCAGGCGGGATTAGTCCCAGAGAGGCTGACCAGTGGGTCCCCCCTGTCAGGTTTGACCTGAACAGGTCGGCTGACCTGCTGACGTCTGTCTGATGGAATAAATAGAATTTCCAGTATAGAAATAATTCCAATAAATTGCTAAAACTTGTAAAAATCATATAAATTAATCTGTAACTCCAATGAAAATAATTTATATATGAAAAAGTATCAGAAAAATTCAAGGATTCTGATTATGCTATTTTCAACTATGTTTGAAAATGTTACAGAACCCTAAATTGTGGAATAAGGAATAATACAATTCTCATAATTACTTTTAAAATGGAATTTGGAAAAATATTCAAATTTGATCATGATTGCCATGATCACACACTGTTCTAGATACAATTCAGTACCATAACATGACATCTCATGCAAGCTAACATCAAGTTGATCTGAGCATCAGGTCGAATCAATTAAACCGGTATCCAAGAATACCATGTTTGAATTGATATTCGAATGTGATTCAAATCAACTCTAAACCTAATACATGTTGAAAATAATAACTTATCACCTTGCATTCTCATGCCATGCTCATGCATCATTTTGATTGCATATGATTGTTATTGAATGTTGCCATTCATTTCGGTAGGCTACGCACCCTCGGATTCCACCAAATATCCGTCTGACGGATATCGTTCCTCCTCTGAGCAACAAGGCAAGCAACCCTTTTGATCATCCCGATAAATCCCCTGTTCTTGCTCCTGCACTTATTTATTGCATTAGGATCAAATGCTTCAACTGCTTTTGCCACGTTAGTTGAACCCACTTCCTTTGCATGACCTAACCTTGTCAAAGTAAAAAGCCGAACCTTGCAACCTAGCATACCTGATAGTTGCTTGAGCTATGATGTGCCTTATCCTGCTATGCATGCTATGCTTAGAGTTGTGTATGGTATGTCATCTGGGAGATGAACAGAAATGTGGAATGTGTTCGGTGAGCAAAGGTTGTGTGTTGAACTTGATTTGGTAAAGGTACCGGTGAAAGGCTGTATAGGAGTACATGGCGGGTTGTTTCATTGGAACCATCCTTAGGAACTGAGTTCCATGTATGTAATCCAAGACTAGATACTACCACATGTTGGGCCCTGAAATATGACCCCGCTCGGCCTATTAATCGCGTAGTACTCGGTCCAGGAGTTGCAAGTAGTTTCTGGTGTTTATACTAATGCTGGAGGCCGTGCATGGTGCTGACCTGAGAGGTGGACCGTGATGCGGTAGGAAGTGGCACGGTGTACCAAGTGGCACCCGGATGGTGGGCTTGGGAATGCTGCGCACATCGTTTGAGGCCATGACGGAAACCTCGGCCGGACTTCCGTACGGGTTACTCTCAGATAGGCGATAAACCTGGACTAGGTACTAGTGTGGTTAACGGTCGTGGCCGACTCCCTCGCTGGGCTTCCACTTGAAGGTTGCCGAGGTGCATGACGTGCACATGGCGATAAGTGGCGAGAGCGTGTGTGACAAAGTACACCCCTGCAGGGTTATGATCTATTCGAATAGCCGCGTCCGCGGATATGGACTACTTGGAGACATATGTTATTCATAGATAACTTAAATGGCTACTCATAAAATTGCCAAGATAAGCGTGAGTGTCGTGGACGGCATTTCCGTACGGAGACAGAATGATTCCATGATAGTGTATTGTTGTGGTGTTAGTGGACTCGTGTGCGAGAAATCAAGTTGTCAAAATTATTTAAAAAAATGCAAGTTGTCTAGCCATGAGTCAAATGCTGGCTTTCCGCATGAAACCCCACAATACCCTTTTGATACCTTGCATGAGTAGTTAGTTATCCTAAAGTCTTGCTGAGTACCTTCGTACTCATGTTTGCTTAATAAATGTTGCAGAGGTTGCTAATGACCCTAATGGAGGGTTCTTCGTAGACATCGACGACGACGAGTAGCTGGTGTCCCAGCTACGATCTGGCCCTACGTCGGCTCTATAGTATAGTCAGGCCATGTGCCTTCTAGTTGCCCTGTCTGTACTCAGACAGTTTAAAACTCTTCCGCTGGCTTGTAATTGTATGACTGCTATTATGGGTCGTGAGACCCTTAATGTGTAATATTATGAGTGTGGCTCTTCCGAGCCTCTTAAATAAAGGTTGTATGTTTATGGTTATGTTGTGATGCCATCGACGTATCTATACATATCGGTATGCCATGCGTACATGTGTCGTACTTGATATGTATGGGGTTCGATTACCTAGTCGTGAACTTTAGTAGCACTCCTTACAAGGAAATGCCCCTCTGTGATCCAATGAGCCTTGGTAGTTCGCTACTGCTCCGGACACATTGGTTGACCGGCATGTGTCCTTCTTAGCTGCTGCGTCTGTCCTCTTTGGGGAAATGTCACGCGATGTAATGGAGTCCTTGTAGCTTCCTACGACTCGTCTACATTCGCTGGTGACCGACACCTGCTTTGTTGGGTCATGTATGCCTGTCCTTGTGCGGAACTACCACTTTGGTTTATGACTAGACATGTCGATCCGGGTTCTTTGACATTGGAATGCTAGCGACACTATTGCATACGTGAGTCAAAAGATGCAAACGGTCCCGGCTAAGGTAAGGCTGCAGCCGGGGAGTTAACCGTGCGTGAGACCGCAAAGGGATGCGTTGTGTTACAGGCTAGATCCCTATGGCTTAGGATCGGGGTCCCGACAGCGTTGGTATCAGAGCCTGACTAACTATAGGATTACTAAGCCAAACTGGTCGAAGTTGAGTCTAGAATTTCTTTAGTTATATATAAGGGAATTGTTTGTGGAAGGGAACGTAAGATTCTTGTTCTCTTCTCAAGTTATTCTATTCTGGTCATCCTCGTCTTTTCTACGGGAATTAAGGACTAGGTTACTCATCTTCTCCTAGGCTCGTGTTTCCGATCGGTAGCTTATAGGACTACGGGTCGAGAGATATTGGGTTTCTTTTATTCCTAGGAAGCAGGAAGTAAGTTTTGATGATCAGAGAGTGGAACTTGATAGTTGAGTGGTTACGCTATTCCATTTTTGGGTTGTCTCAAAATTAGTTTTTGAGCATTTACAGCCGTTATGCTGCCCAATTTTGCATTCAGAGCTCTAATGCTTTTGCATTACTCTCTATTTACAGATGCCTGGCCGTCCTTCTCGTCAGGTGGTACGTCTGACCAGGTGCATTGATGTGCCGGGTCATACAGCCATGCTGGTCAGGGTGATGTCGGTGTGCGGTTACCGCTGGTACCCCGAGTACACAGTGGAGGAACAGTACCGAGACTTCAACCAGAGCCAGTACATCTGCACTATTAGGGTATTTCCAGACTACCCTGGAGCTGAGGAGCCAATCCATTGGTCCTATGGGTTGGGGGTCACTGTTGATATGGCAGTACAGGATGCTGCCTACTCAATGCTGACCATTATGAGAGCGAGACATGCACTGCTACAGAACTCAGAGTTCTGCTATGTTCCGGCCTCTCAGCCTGGTGAAGAGGGATACCTTAGTGGAGTCTATTTTGATTCTTCTATGGAGGATCCACTACTGCAGTCCACTGTTGAGATGCTAGAGAACAGAGACAGGGATGCTCGTGCTCTCCGTATGGAGCTTTATGCTACCCGTGCCCGTCTGTGGACAGCTTTGACGCAGCTGGCACCGGTAGTCCAGACAGGGTATGGAGAGATGGAGATGCTGAACCCTGTTAGGACCCATCTTCCGGCCCACGTTGACTGGCCAGCTATAGGAGGAGTTACACCTCTTCGGGGACCCCTCTTACCACCAGTCAGGGGACCAAGGCCATATCCGTGTCCTTATGGATTCCAGGGATCTCAGGCTAGAGTGTTTCCTGATCCGCAGGTTGAGCTTCCAGGTCATGGAGGTAATCTCTATGAGATGTTTTATGCGGATTCCTGAGCTCTGAGCGGAAGGATAGTATGGTAGTAGCCGTACGTTCACAGTCCTGCATGACTTGTGAAGTATGCATGTAATGTGAAATGAATTCCGGAGGCCTAGATAAATAATGTATAGGAAGCTTGTAAGCCTCGGATGAGTAGTTTCATAATTTCAGTAGTTTGCTCTTCGGTTAAAGTTGTACTGAACTATGTAAGGGTGTGTATGAACCATGGTGTATATATAGCAGTTGCTTGTTACCATGCTGTTCGGATATTCATTTCCGCATCCCGTGTGTTCAGTACATTCTTAATCCATAGCTAGTATTGATATGATGTTGGTATAAGCTATGAGTTTGTTTGTCAGGATGGTGTTCACCAGGTTGAACCGTGCCCCTGCTCACGAGCAAGGTGAAGGTAGTCAAGCGTCGCAGGAAGACGTGCCTCACCCACCTTCTCTGGTAGAAGTGATGCTTGAGGAAGAAAGAAATAAAAGGGAGACCAACCGACTGCTAGAGCGTATTGAGTAGAATACGGCTCGACAATCTAGGAATGCTGTAGTGTCCCTCAATGACTTTGTGAAGCTGAATCCTCCAAAATTTCACCATTCCGTCGATCCCCTCGACACTGATAAGTGGCTGTGCAGCATCTCACGCAAGATTCGCTCTGCGAATGTGTCTGAGGCCGACAAGGTGACCTTTGCGGCGTATTTCCTGGAAGGACCCGCCAATCTGTGGTGGGAGAATTTTAAAGTATGCGTCCCGCTGAACCAGTGGCCACATGGGCAGACTTCAGTGCAGCTTTTCGTCTGCACCATATTCCAGAGGGCCTGATGGACAGAAAGAGAGAGGAGTTATGTGCCTTCACTCAGGGCAAGTTGTCTGTGGATGCCTATAGCCGCGAGTTCGGTAACCTCGCCCGCTATGCAACAGAGGAGGTGTCTACTGACGCCAAGAAGCAAGCAAGATTCCGTAAGGGTCTGAGCCCTGAGCTCCATCGTGATCTGCGCCTCCATGAGTGTGCAAGTTTTCAAGCCCTAGTCAACAAAGCGATCAGTGCCGAGACTGGTCATACTGACTTCGAAGCCACAAGGAAGCACTCCCGTGACTTTGGCTCGTCTTCTGGTTCCGCGTTTCCAAAACGCAGGTTGTGGGTTCCAAACAGTTCTCTGCCGCCAAGATACACTCCGAGGACATCCTACGTGGCGCCTCAGACGAATCAGGCCAACCCTCCAGCAAAAGCTTATGGTGGTCCAGCTAGCAATGCTGCACCACGTACCATCCAGGTGATATGCTACAAGTGTGGAGAACCAGGGCGCTATTCCCATGAGTGTCCTCAGAATGTGGGTGCCAAGCAACCCGGAAAGTCCGTCGGGCAGGCCAAGTCGGGCAAAGCGTACTATGTGAAGCCAACTCCTGCACGTGGCCGTGTGAACTATGTGTCAGCAGAAGAAGCTGCAGAGGATCCCGACGTCATGCTGGGTACGCTTCTTGTTAATCATCACCCAGCGTCCGTTCTCTTTGACACTGGGTCTTCTCATTCCTTCATTTCAGAAAGTTATGCACAGTTGCATAACATGTCTTTTTGTGATATGCCAATCCCATTGGTTGTCCAAACCCCTGGTAGTAAATGGCAAACCTCTAGGATAACCTATGACAATGAAATTCTAGTAGATAGGCTAGTTTTTCTAGCCTCATTGATAGCCTTGAAATCTTCGGATATTAATATCATCTTGGGCATGGACTGGATGTCAGCTCACTATGCCAAGATTGATACTCATTCTAGAAATGTCCAACTTACCCATCCCTCGGGTGAGATAGTAAATGTCTCTACTCGAGTTGCCAAATACCAACTCCATTCCCTAAATGCCAACCCTCTTTCGGAACTTGAAGACATTCCGGTAGTCCGTGACTTCCCGGATGTTTTTCCACAAGAACTGCCAGGAATTCCACCTGACACAGATGTAGAGTTTGTGATAGATCTTGTTCCGGGAACTGTCCCAATAGCCAGAAGACCTTATAAGATGGCACCCCTGGAGCTAGCCGAACTTAAGAAGCAACTAGATGAGGCCTTGAACAAAGGTTTCATTCGTCCTAGCTCTTCTCCTTGGGCTTGTCCCGTCCTCTTCGTCAAGAAGAAAGACGGAACGGATCGGATGGTTGTAGATTACCGACCAGTTAATCTGGTCACCATTAAGAACAAGTATCCGCTCCCCAGGATCAACGATCTGTACGATCAGCTCGCTGGATCCTCAGTGTTCTCCAAAATGGATTTGAGGTTGGGATACCATCAAATCAGGATTAAGAACGGGGACATTCCAAAAACGGATTTTGTTACTCGTTATGGCCAATATGAGTACACCGTTATGTGCTTCGGTTTAACCAATGCCCCAGCCACCTTCTCTCGGCTGATGAATTCAATCTTCATGGAGTATTTGGATAAATTCGTCGTAGTATACCTCGATGATATTCTAATCTACTCGAAGAACGAACAAGAACATGCCAAGCATCTAAGGCTGGTACTGATGAAACTTCGAGAGCATCGCCTTTATGCCAAATTTTCAAAATGTGAATTCTGGTTACCAGAAGTGACCTATCTAGGCCACGTAATCTCTGGTAAGGGTATTGCTGTCAATCCCGATAGAGTTCAAGCTGTCCTTGATTGGGGTCAACCTGAATCGGTTAAGCAAGTTAGGAGTTTTCTTGGTCTAGCGAGCTATTGTCGCCGCTTCGTCGAGAATTTCTCCAAGGTTGCAAAGCCTCTAACTGAACTCCTCAAGAAGGATAAAAAGTTCGAGTGGACACCACAGTGTGAGCATAGTTTTCAGGAACTGAAAAGACGCCTGACTTCTGCACCTGTGTTGCTACCACCAGATTTTTCTAAGGACTTTGTTATCTATTGCGACGCCTCGCGACAAGGATTAGGTTGCATTCTCATGCAAGATCGTCATGTGATCGCATACGCATCTCGACAGTTGCGTCCACATGAGGATAATTATCCCACACATGACCTTGAGCTTGCAGCTGTGGTCCATGCACTAAAAACCTGGCGACATTACCTTCTGGGTAATCGTTGCGAAATATTCACTGATCACCAAAGTCTGAAATATATCTTCACCCAGCCGGATTTGAACCTCAGGCAAAGACGGTGGGTTGAGTTGATCTCGGATTACAACTTAGGGATAACTTACACCCCGGGGAAGGCTAATGTTATGGCCGATGCACTAAGTCGTAAATCTTATTGTAACAATTTGATGCTACAACAAGGTCAACCACATCTCCATGAGGACTTTCGGAAGTTGAATCTTCATATTGTTCCTCAAGGATTCCTTTCTACCCTGGTGGCGAAGCCTACTCTTAAGGATCAAATTATAGCTGGCCAAAAGCATGACAAGGGTATATCACGGATCCAGGAGAATATTTTTAGCGGAAACGCTAAAGAATTTTCCATGAATGATCAAGGTGTTGTGTTCTTCCAGAATCGTTTAGTGGTTCCTAAGAACCCACATCTAAGGCAGTTAATCCTTAAGGAGGCTCATGATTCTCCTCTCACCATTCATCCCGGTAGTACTAAGATGTATCAGGACCTACGCCAGAGGTTCTGGTGGACTAGGATGAAGAGAGAAATTGCTGAGTTCGTTGCTAACTGCGATGTTTGTCGTCGAGTTAAGGAAGAACATCAAAGGCCTACTGGCACCCTTCAGCCTCTAGCTATTCCTGAGTGGAAATGGGATAAAGTTAGTATGGATTTCATTACCGGATTTCCCAAGACCAAGAAAGGAAATAATGCTATCTTTGTGGTCATTGACCGTCTTTCCAAAGTGGCTCATTTTCTTCCCGTTCGTGAGAGTATAACAACTAGCCAGCTAGCAGAGTTATATATCTCTCGGATAGTGTCTCTTCATGGTGTTCCCCTGGAGATTAACTCGGACCATGGGAGTATCTTTACTTCTCACTTCTGGGAAAGTTTTCTGAATGCCATGGGGACTCACTTATCTTTTAGCACTGCTTTCCATCCCCAGTCAAGTGGTCAAGTAGAAAGAGTGAATCAAATTCTACAAGATATGCTCCGAGCTTGTGTTATATCATTCGGTATGAATTGGGAGAAGTGTCTTCCATTCGCCGAATTCGCTTATAACAATAGTTACCAATCAAGTTTGGGCAAAGCCCCTTTTGAAGTTCTCTATGGACGAAGATGTCGAACACCTCTTAATTGGTCAGAAACCGGAGAGAGGCAACTCTTTGGCCCGGATATGATTCAGGATGTAGAAGAGCAGGTTCGCATTATTCGTGTAAAGTTGAAAACAGCCCAGTCTCGTCAAAAGAGCCAATATGATCGTCATCATAAGGCTGTGACCTTTGAAGTTGACGAGAAGGCTTATCTTCGGCTTACACCTATGAAGGGTACCCATCGTTTCGGTATCAAGGGCAAGTTGGATCCTCGTTACATTGGTCCTTTTCGCATTCTTGCCAAACGAGGAGAAGTTGCCTACCAGTTGGAACTTCCTCCGCATCTTTCCAAGGTTCATGATGTTTTCCACGTCTCGCAACTCAGGCGTTGCTTTTCGGATCCTATCCGTGAAGTGGACCACGAAACGCTTGATCTACAAGATAACCTTTCATACCGAGAATACCCCGTGCCTATTCTTGATCAAGCTGAGCGTACCACTCGACGTCGAAACCTCAAGTTTCTTAAAGTTCAATGGTCAAATCATTCTGAAAAGGAGGCAACTTGGGAAAGAGAGGATCGTCTCGGACATGAATATCCTGCGTTATTCTCGACGACTTCTAAATCTCGGGACGAGATTCTTTTGAGTGGGGGTGAGTTGTCACATCCCTAACCCTTAAGCAAGTTAGTCTTTTGCTCATGTCTTCTTTGCATTTGCACCTAAGAATTTTCAACAAGAACAAGAAAGTGGCAAAGGAAAAACTCAAAACCCTAGCCACTACTTTAAATAAAGAAATTCTCAAACTAGGTAAAATCAATGAACCCAAAATGGCCTCAAGAAATGTTCAAACTTTCTGATAAATCATGAAAGTAAATGAGCATTGGAGAAAACTATTTTCTAGACATTTTAAGCATTTTAAATTAATGCAAAAGCCACTAGTTTCAAACTTTAAATTTGAAATCAGAAACTATAAATTTTCAAAGATGTTGAAAACTTTGGAAATGGATGGGAATATTATAACAATATTTCAGGAGGTCCAAAATAGTTTTTAATTTTTGTTTTGGAGCTGAAATAAATAGCAAAACAATAGTTAGCAAAACAGAAAAACAAAAACAGAAAAAAAATGGGAAACCCTTACCTGTCGCCTAGCCTGGCCCGGCCCATCTCCCTCGCTCGTCCCCTCCCTCGCGCCAGTAGGAGCAGGAGGTGGCCGCCGCCTCCTCCGACGCGGCCACGCACCTGTGCGCCTTCCTGGCCGCCGCCTCGCAATGGCAAGGCCAGGGATAAGCTCCCAGGGTCTCCTCTATCCATTCCCCAGCACCGTTCTTCCTCTCCTCTCGGATCTAGCCCCCCTCCTGCTCCCGCCATTGGAGCCGAGCTCGAGCTCGAGCCGCAGCACCTCTAGCCATGGGAACCCTCCTCCGAGTATCCTGTTAGCTCCGCCTCGTCGCCCTGGTCATCTCTGCAGAAGCCGAAGCTTCCCCGAGCTCTGCATCGCCCCCAACGCCGTCGTCTTCCACCTCCGGCCGCCGGACCTCTCCCGTCGATTCGCTCCTTCCGGCGCATCCCCGAGCCCCTCAACAGCACCATCGGAACCGCCATGAGCTCATCGTCGTTTCCCCTCTCGCCCCACGCTCTCCCGTGCATCGTAGCCTAGTTCCCCACCAAGGCCGAGAGCTTCTCGCCGCCGGCCATGTCGTCGCCGTCGCTGTGGTGTCCGATGCACGCGCTCGAGCTAGGATTCGAGCTCCTGGAGCCTCCAGGAGCGTGATGAGCCCCTCAGCTGCCCTCCCCGTGCCCTAGAGCCATCTCTCTTAGAAGGCCGAGCTTCGGCCGCCGCTCCGGCTCGTCACCGGCGCCTCTCCCGGCGACCCTAGCCTCCCCTGATGGCCCTGCCAGATCGGCCACTTCGCTAGCGTGTCGTAGCTGCAAACCGCGTTCGTTTTGGTGCTGTGTAGCGCCGTTTAGGTCGCCTCCGACGAGCCCTCCACCGCGGGCCTGGTCGCCGGCGACCACCCTCCGGTGGGGATCGACGTGGCAAAGCTAACCCAACAGCTTAGGACTTAATCACTCGCTGACAAGTGGGCCCAAGGGCAAGTCAAACCTCAATTAGGACTGGTCAGCACGGGATTAGTCCCAGAGAGGTTGACCAGTGGGCCCCCCCTGTCAGGTTTGACCTGAACAGGTCGGCTGACCTGCTGACGTCAGTCTGATGCAATAAATATAATTTCCAGTATAGAAATAATTCGAGTAAATTGCTAAAACTTGTAAAAGTCACAGAAATTAATCTGTAACTCCAATGAAAATAATTTATATATGAAAAAGTATCAGAAAAATTCAAGGATTCTGACTATGCTATTTTCAACTATGTTTGAAAAAGTTACAGAACCCTAAATTGTGGAATAAGGAATAATTCAGTTCTCATACTTACTTTTAAAATGGAATTTGAAAAAATATTCAAATTTCATCATGATTGCCATGATCACACACTGTTCTAGATACAATTCCGTACCATAACATGACATCTCATGCAAGCTAATATCAAGTTGATCTGAGCATCAGGTCGAATCAATTAAACCGGTATCCAAGAATACCCCGTTTGAATTGATATTCGAATGTGATTCAAATCAACTCTAAACCTAATACATGTTGAAAATAATAAATTATCACCTTGCATTCTCATGCCATGCTCATGCATCATTTTGATTGCATATGATTGTTATTGAATGTTGCCATTCATTTCGGTAGGCTCCGCACCCTCGGATTCCACCAAATATCCGTCTGACGGATATCGTCCCTCCTCCGAGCAACAAGGCAAGCAACCCTTTTGATCATCCCGATAAATCTCCTATTCTTGCTCCTGCACTTATTTATTGCATTAGGATCAAATGGTTCAACTGCTTTTGCCACGTTAGTTGAACCCACTTCCTTTGCATGACCTAACCTTGTCACAGTAAATAGCCGAACCTTCCAACTTAGCATACCTGATAGTTGCTTGAGCTATGATGTGCCTTATCCTGCTATGCATGCTATGCTTAGAGTTGTGTATGGTCTGTCATCTGGGAGATGAACAGAAATGTGGAATGTGTTCGGTGAGCAAAGGTTGTGTGTTGAACTTGATTTGGTAAAGGTACCGGTGAAAGGCTGTGTAGGAGTTCATGGCGGGTTGTTTCATTGGAACCGTCCTTAGGAACTGAGTTCCGTGTATGTAATCCAAGACTAGATACTACCACATGCTGGCCCCTGAAATATGACCCCGCTCGGCCTATTAATCCCGTAGTACTCGGTCCAGGAGTTGCAAGTAGTTTCTGGTGTTTATAGTAATGCTGGAGGCCGTGCATGGTGCTGACCTGAGAGGTGGACCGTGATGCGGTAGGCAGTGGCACGGTGTACCAAGTGGCACCCGGGTGGTGGGCTTGGGAACCCTGCGCACATCGTTTGAGGCCGTGACGGAAACCTCGGCCGGACTTCCGTACGGGTTACTCTCAGATAGGCGATAAACCTGGACTAGGTACTAGTGTGGTTAACGGTCGTGGCCGACTCCCTCGTTGGGCTTCCGCTTGAAGGTTGCCGAGGTGCATGACGTGCACATGGCGATAAGTGGCGAGAGCGTGTGTGACGAAGTACACCCCTGCAGGGTTATGATCTATTCGAATAGCCGCGTCCGCGGATATGCTCTACTTGGAGACATATGTTGTTCATTGATAACTTAAATGGCTACTCATAAAATTGCCAAGATAAGCGTGAGTGTCGTGGACGGCATTTCCGTACGGAGACAGAATGATTCCACGATAGTGTATTGTTGTGGTGTTAGTGGACTCGTGTGCGAGAAATCAAGTTGTCAAAATTATTTAAAAAAATGCAAGTTGTCTAGCCACGAGTCAAATGCTGGCTTTCCGCATGAAACCCCATAATACCCTTTTGATACCTTGCATGAGTAGTTAGTTATCCTAAAGTCTTGCTGAGTACCTTCGTACTCATGTTTGCTTAATAAATGTTGCAAAGGTTGCTAATGACCCTAATGGAGGGTTCTTCGTAGACATCGACGACGACGAGTCGCTGGTGTCCCAGCTACGATTTGGCCCTACGTCGGCTCTGTAGTATAGTCAGGCCATGTGCCTTCTAGTTGCCCTGTCTGTACTCAGACAGTTTAAAACTCTTCCGCTGGCTTGTAATTGTATGACTGCTATTATGGGTCGTGAGACCCTTAATGTGTAATAATATGAGTGTGGCTCTTCCGAGCCTCTTAAATAAAGGTTGTACGTTTATGGTTATGTTGTGATGCCATCGATGTATCTATACATATCGGTATGCCATGCGTACGTGTGTCGTACTTGATATGTATGGGGTTCGATTACCTAGTCGTGAACTTTAGTAGCACTCCTTACAAGGAAATGCCCCTTTGTGATCCAATGAGCCTTGGTAGTTCGCTACTGCTCCGGACACATTGGTTGACCGGCGTGTGTCCTTCTTAGCTGCTGTGTCTGTCCTCTTTGGGGAAATGTCACGCGATGTAATGGAGTCCTTGTAGCTTGCTACGACTCGTCTACATTCGCTGGTGACCGACACTTGCTTCGTTGGGTCATGTATGCCTGTCCTTGTGCGGAACTACCACTTTGGTTTATGACTAGACATGTTGATCCGGGTTCTTTGACATTGGAATGCTAGCGACACTATTGCATACGTGAGTCAAAAGACGCAAACGGTCCCGGCTAAGGTAAGGCTGCAGCCGGGGAGTTAACCGTGCGTGAGACCGCAAAGGGATGCGATGTGTTACAGGCTAGATCCCTATGGTTTAGGATCGGGGTCCCGACAGGTGACCATGCGGCTCGCATGCAAGTTTATTGTTGGGGCCCTCGACCACCATCCAAACCTCGACGTCAAGCCACCACACCATGTATTTTTGATTAAATAGATACTTATGTACCTATAATTTATTTTTGCGAAAAATAAAGAGCAAACTATAATGCAGGTGTAGTTCTATTTTAACCTGCTTCAAGCTGAATCGACATAAATTTGTATTTTTTACGAGGGATGGACAAAAGCTTTTAACAGCCAACCGTTTTGTCAATTGTACATTAAATATGGCATAGCATTTTAGAAAAATGATTTGGTCCAATTTTGAAACAAAAATATGGTAGGTCCTTCACAAAAAAATCATTTTGGGCACTTGAAAAATGGAAAACGGTTTTTACATACAAGGAAAATGAAAACTTCCTTAATCAACATTGTTTACCATTCCAATGTGCACCCTTGTACATAATATTATATCATGTCAACAAACTATGTCATGAATGTGGCCATAATATTGATCATTTGGCTTGATAGCCATGAATCTTCACACAAATAGCACATTTGTAAGAACACTTTTTAAAAACAATTGTCGTATTACAAGTTTATTATTTTTCCTGGTAACTTTGTCACATATAATGATACAATGCAAAGGTTTTCCATTTTTTTTATCTTTTTTTATTTTCATGGCATCTTAAAATGCGGTCAAAACAGCGGGTATGACCGTTCCTACGTAGTGGTTGAATCTTAAATTTTTTTTGGTGTTTCTCTGATTAAATAGATACTTGTGTACCTAGAAATGATTTTTGGGAAAAATAAAGAGCAAACTATAATGTAGCTGCAGTTTAAATTTGCCCCGCTTCCATGAGAATCGGCAAAAAAATTTCTTTTTCACGAGAGGTGTATCAAAGCTTTTGTCACCCAAAAATTTGGTCAATTGTACATTAAATATGGCCTAGTATTTTAGAAAAATGATTTGGTCCAATTTTAAAACAAATATATGGTTGGTCCTTCACAAAAAAACTCATCCTCAAAAAATGGAAAATGAATTTTCCGTCCAAAGAAAATGAAAACTTCCTTAGACAACATTCCTTGCCACTCCAATATGCACCCTTGTGCAGAGTATGAGATCATTTGAACAAACTATGCCATGAATGTGGCCATAAGATTCATCATTAGGCTTGAAAGCCATGAATCTTCACACAAGATAGCTCATTTCTGAGAACACTTTTTAAAAATAATTGCCATATTACAAGTTTATTATTTTTCCTGGTATCTTGGTCACATATTATGATACAACGTGAAGGTTTTGCAATTTTTTGATTTTTTTTTCAATTTGTTATGCCCGTTTCAAAAAGTGGTCGAAACGACGGGCATGACCGTTCATAGCTAGGGGTTGAATCTTGCCAAAAATTTGTTGGATCTCTCATTAAATAGATACTTATTTACCTAAAAATGATTTTTGGAAAAAACATGAGAAAACTATGAGGTACCTCTAGTTCAAATTTTACCGGCTTCCTGCTGAATTGGCATAAATTTGTCTTATTCACGAGAGGTGGATAAAATTTTTTGACACCCAACCAGTTGGTAAATTGTATATTAATATGGACTAGTATTTTAGAAAATTGATGTAGTCCAATTTTACAACAAATATTTCATAGGTTGTTCACTAAAAATCCATTTTTGCCACTCGGAAAATGATTTAAAAAGCTAGAAAGATCGGAAATGCATACAAATTGGTCCTCATCCAAAAAATATGGTCTAACTCTAGTGAAAATTTGGGTGGTGCCCTTTTGCAAAATATTTTTGCTAGATGCTTCACAAATTTCCTCTATTTTTAGTACTTGAAAATTATTTTAAATCATTGATTTTCTGAACCAGTGAGAAGTCTTCCCACAGATCGATGACATGGCTTCCATCCATCCATCCATCCATATCTCCAACTAACATCCATCCATCCATCTATCTACAGAAAAAAAAGATACCCCACCCGCATCCCAAACCCTAGCTCACACTCCCCATCGCAACCTTCCTCCAGATCCAGTCGTCTCCCCTCGGCTAGAGCCACCGGCTCCCCCCACCTCCGATCCGGAGCCGCCACCCCAATCTTCTCCCAGATCCGACGCCGCCGCAGGCTCTCCCCTCCTCCTCCTCCTAGATCCAAAGAAGCCGAGCCTCTCCAAGCCGCCCGACACCTCTTGCTCAGCCACCACCGCCACCGCCTCTCGCTCCCGACGCGCCGCCGGCCCCAGAAACTGTCCCCGCCGCTCCTGTGTTTCCACCTCCCCGCGCGACCCCCCTCCACCTCGAGCGACCCCGCTGCGTGCAGGCCGGAGGCGGCGCCGATGGGTCGACCGGAACGGAAAGGGGACGCTACCGCCGCCGGCCCCAGATCCTCCACCCCCTCCCTCGACCACGCCGCCACATCGACCACGGCGAGCGGAGGAGAGTTGAGCTGCGCGGTGAGCGATAGCAAGACGCGGGTGACTTGGA
This sequence comes from Hordeum vulgare subsp. vulgare, assembly GCF_904849725.1. NCBI lineage: Eukaryota > Viridiplantae > Streptophyta > Magnoliopsida > Poales > Poaceae > Hordeum > Hordeum vulgare. The sequence continues at coordinate 259,952,847 of NC_058520.1, forward strand.
GCGACCCCGTGGCGGCGGAGACATGAATCTGGTCTTCTTGCTTGCTGTGGTATCCCGGGCGTGCTGGTACAGTACGGCGCTCAGTCGCGACGGAGGCGGCGCTGCTGCGCGAGAAGGCAAGCTTGCTGCGCAACTCGAGGTGCACGAGCGAGGCTGTGCGCGACGGCTCGGCCTCCGCGGTCGCCTCCATCAACCGCCGCATGGCGGCCGTTAACAAGGCCCTGCGCCCCGCCAAGGTTCCGAGTTACTTATAGCCAGCTAGCCGATGATCCCCTCCACTCTCGCCTCGTCGTACACGCCGCTCCGTCGATCACCTGGCTCACCGTTGTCTTTGTGGTCTGCAGGCGAGGACGTGGAGCGCGCACAGGACACATGACAACGTCGCCAGGAGCTTCCGCACCGTGGAGGCCGTCGTGCGGCACCTCGACAGCGTGCGCGAGGTACGTTCGATGGGTTCTTCTGCCTTGCTTTTGATCGGTTTTCTCGTCGCCGGCCGTTGTCCTATGCAGGCGGCGGCGACAGCAATGGCGATTTCATCGTGGTGTCTGCTTCTAGACCGGGAGCATGGGTCGACTAGTCCCCTGTTTTAAACATCTTATAAACAGGGAATATGCTAGGTTGTCTATTTAGCTAACGTAATCACTCATCCCATGCGTTTGGACTCTGCAGGCAAGGTTGATGAACTGCTGCTTCTATACTTTTACTGTTGCGTGATAGTGTGAGTGCACATTCAAGTTGGAAGATGGCAAAGGGACATGAGAGAGACAAGCAAATCGGAGAACAGGACGAGGAAGAACAAGAATATGTCTTGCTAGAGCTGGATGGTTGTCTCTCCTCCAACATTCAACCAAACGCCTCTTATATACTCTGTGTAAGTTACTTCCACTCCTCTGTGTGTCGGCAGCTTACTGGTACAAAGGGATACTAGTCTCTGCTGTGAATGTTCTCCTTAGGCACTTTTGCTATCTCTATGATGTTATTGATATCAAGAACGAGTTCTTCTTGTGGTGCTTTATCATATTTAGAGCCAGATAAGGACCTTGTTGTGATTATTCGATATTGTTCAAGATTTAGGTGTCCAGGCTTGTGCTAATTGAGTCTTGTACTTTACTACTCTATTTGGTATGCGGTGGCATATTTTGCACTTTTGCTGCAAGTGAAAAAATTGTAGGTTGCAATTTTGTTTCATCAAAGACTAGTATTACTCCACTAGAACACTCGTGAACCACTGTACTAGTTCGAGTCCCATAGTTGTCAGTATAAAAAGATGTTTTAAAGTTTCAAACTGTTAAAATATTGGGGGTGCTTGGGGATGATTTAATAGTAGATACGGAATCCCGGGCAAATGGCGGTGACAATTTGCTGTGTTGAACAACCATCTCTTGAGCGCATTCGAACAAGAGTAAACGGAGGGAGTATGTGACTGTGTATAACATAGTTGATGTCGAGACATAGGGAAGTGCAAAAGAAAAGTGTGCATCCATAGTTTCTTTATCTAAGGTCTGCAGCAGCACGGGTACTCTGCTAGTATTTGATTAATTTACAGTTCAAACAGGTTGTAATTAAAGATGTCATTTCATATAGAGTGTAAGATTAAAATGCCAGTGAGAAATACTAGAACATAATACCCTTACTAAGAAGCTGAATAAGCCTAATGGCATCCAACTTTCACAGATTGTGTTACTAACCTTGAAGCAACTCTAACATTATATTCCATTCTGGGTGATAGAACTCAGCGAGACCCCAATCAATAAGACGAAGCTGGTGTTTCTCATGATCAATCATGATATTGTGGGGCTTGACATCTCGATGCATGATACGCCGTGAGTGAGAAAAATCTAGTGCCTACACAAACACCTGGAAAAAGTTAAAAGACCATCAAATTAAATGCTTGTTCAGTATGTTACATCCAGTGTTGGCCATTGAAATGGTGCAAACTTCAGCAAACATATTTTCTTCGTAGAACTGTGCCAGTGACATACTGGTATGTTCGAATATTGCAAAATAGGTAGTAATATTGTAGGTCGTGTATAACAACCCATGAGATTCTACCAACCCAAACAAAATCAAAGTAAAGAAGCCAAGGATTCTATTTACTACCAATCAGTGTAGTCCGTAGAAAGAGATGTCACTCTTGGTCTACAGAAAACAGTAGTAGTATTTTTTGAAATACAGCTACAAAACAAGGGGAGGAAGGAAACAACTATGAAATCCCACTATAGATAAAAAGAATTTCATGTATTGGGAAAACATGATTATACTGAAACAAGCCACAATACTCTACAGTTTGCGGATTGTGCAATATTAATATTAAGCTACAAGCCACAATACTCTACAGCTCATTGGCCCATGAACACGTGACAAGGAGGGGGGTGTGATGTTTACAGGGCCCTCACCCACACGGAGCCCTTCACCAAAACCATAGTGTCAAATTACCACTGCATCTAAAATGACTTGTTGTGCAAAGTGTCAAAATATTCATGTGATCTCAAACCTATGGTCAAACTGTTGTACATTATATTTTCAGTAAGGAGCTCAAGTTCTTAACACAAACTTGCTAAGTTTTGAACACTAACTTTAATTTATGTTCATGCAGGAAATGGACTGATTCGTTTGAAATTCCTATATTGGAAACAGTCCCTTACTCCACTCAGGTAACTGTATAATCTATCCCTCTTCTAGGTTTCCAACACTTGAATCTTTCGTTACGAGAGTTTGAAGCTGTTGGTATATTCTCAACCATTGAACGCTTTTAGTCATCCTCTTCGATCGAGTAACAATGCTTAGAGAAACTCTTGTCTAGTCTCCAAGATAATAAATCATGTTCTTTCATGTTTTCAAAAATACTTGTACTCCATGTTTCCAGAAAACAGTAGCATCACACATGTCAAAAAATATTGGAATAAATTAGAAGCAAAAATACTGGAATAAATTAGAAGTGGAGCATTGCTTGATTTATATAATTGATGACTAGAACTCGTTCAAGAGCTATTTAGTTCTTCCAAAACAAGGTTGTGATGTCCCCCTTACAGAAAAATGTTCATATATGTTCCTGCATGATGCGGGTATGCATGTTGGATGGTCACATTCTAGTGTACTAGCTAGCTAGTAAGCATTGTTTGGTTAGTGCTCTCCTGCTTGATTGGCTAAACATATTTGTTTGTTTGATTTGGCTTCAAAGTTACATATTTTGATTTGCACTTGGCCTATGTTTATGCCCAGTTTCTGTTGATTATCTTGAATGGTGTGGTACCGTGTCTATGCGCGCACAACTTCCTCTAACAAAAAAACTAAGTGCATCTCTCTCTCACTTTTGTTCGCATTTCCTTTAACATCGTCTTCAAGATTAACACAAATCTTTTTATTTCCAATATTTTTTATATTTATTTCCTTCTCATTGATTCATGTGCAGTGTAATGTTCTTGTAGGATGACAAGTTGTCGCATCTTGTGCATATCTCATAGGAGAGTGGAATGAAGTCCATTGTACTGTTGGGATAGTAGCATATGTGCAATTTTTCTATTGTGCAATTCTGTCTATTCTTGCTATATTCCTGTGTAAGGAAATGTATTCATGAGATGAGTTATTGTGTTATGTAAACCTGGAAGATGTATTATGTGATGTTATATGATGGATGATTTTAATTCGACTTGGTGTTTTCTTGATTTGAATATGAAATAGTGTTGGATTTAATATTGGACAAATAATTGGGTTGAAAAGGCCCAACAAATAGAAATGAAACCAAGTTCTGGAACAAAAAGTTGCTGAATTCAAAAATGAAAAACGCCAAAACTGAAACTGGACCAAATTTATTTGGGCACTAAAAGGCCAGGGCCTAAATTGTAATGATACAAAAAAATTCGAACAAAATACTAGAAGTAGTTGTAAATAGGATAACGCCTAAAAAGGAGCCCAATAAGAAAAATCCCAAAAAAATAAAACCAGCCCATGTGATCAATTGAAATGGGTTGGGCTGATTTCAACCATGATGTTTTGATTTCGTCGTAATTTTGCCACCTAGGACTGCCACGTAGGACTGGGTTAGATTGCCACCGACGATTTAGGATCGTTGTAAAGGTTACGACGATCTAGGAATCGTCGTAAAAGTTATGTCGATTTCGATCAAAACGTCGTTGTTGTATGTTTTTGACGCTTCATTTTTTACGCTTGGTTTTTCATTGTAAGATCGTCATAAATTCAAAACCGTGATGATGTAGCGACGAAAGTATAGTGTCGTGTATTAGCATATTTCTTGTAGTGGCGCATAATAGATTAGTTGACAGAAGCAACTCTCATTTGCTTTTTCTGGGTTGGATTTGATGATATTTACGAATTTAAAACTTGGGGCCTTTCCAAATGAAGCTTTCTGCAAAAACTTATTTTCCCCACATTCTTTGCAGCATGCTCCTTTCTTCTAAGTCGTGCGTCCGTCTGCCCTCCTCCGCTCATACCCCACGCGCAGGGGCTGGGGGCACGGTGCCGGCACCTCACCAAGGCCTTGGCGCCCGAATACTCGTGTGATACTCACTGACGAGTTGGCAGACTCATGCCACCTAGCACTCGCTCACGAGACCTAATCGCGGCTCGGTGCACCGCCATAGAGAGGGAACAACATTTGGTTTTTCCTCACAACAGCTATTTATCTTGGGACAGTTTGAGCGCCTTAGGAGCTTTACCGGTCAAAAAGCCACCTGGCACCCCAGTGCTAGGGCCCGGCCCCGTGAGGAACCACCTTGGTAACGGGTTGTGCCTCACGACGGCGGGGAAATGTGTGGGACTAGGACTTATCGACGCAGAGCTTCCTGAATGCAGATGAGGGACCTCCAAAAATAGAACTCGCGAGGGACACTTGAATGTCTAAGTGGGCTCCTGAGCACAATTCCTCAGGAGCCTTACCGGTCAGAAAGCCACTTGGCACTCCTGTGCCAAGGCTTTGCCTCGTGAGGAACGAACTTGGTAACGGGGCATGCTCCATGGCGGCAGGGAAATGTGCGGGACCAGGGCCAGCTGACATAGATCATCAACCCACTTCACCTACAACATGGGAAAGACCAACCAACCAACGAGCCCCCCCCCAACACCACAATCATGCATCAAGACAAAGGAGTCCCCCGCAAGTGTACCAAGCTAAGTATCCAAACGAGCAGAGAAACAACATCACTAACAAAAGGGGGCGGCCGCCGAAATCCATTACATGCCCGAAGAGTCTGCCCCTGTTCCTTTTAATGCAAGGTCAAGAGCAAATAGAAGACAACTAACGATGGAGATCCCGAAGGAGGGACCGACACTTGCACACCGATGCTCAATCCGTGTCCTCCTCCTCCTTCACAGGCGCCGCAGGAGTAGATGCGTGGCGCCGTGCTTGGGGGCTTCCCCTAGAGGCTCGGGCACGACAGCGAGGTGGCTCGTCGTAGCTACTGTCGCAGCTGTTGCTCGGGCTCCTCCCGAAGAATGTATCACCGTTGCTCGAGGTGTGGCGCCCATCACCAGAGACAGGCTCATCCGCGGGACCGCCACGACCTGTGTCCTCTGAACAGCAACCCAGACAATCGCCCTCAACATCGAAGATCTTGACGAAGAGCGTCACCTCCCGTCGAACTTGTGAAAGTGCGTTATATCGACTAGAGGGGGGTGAATAGGAGATTTTTAGAATTTCATCACTGAGGAAATTCCTTTTGAGGAAATTCCTCACTGATGACTAACTTACAGCGGAAACAGTAAAGGATCAGAAGTGCAAAGTTTCACAACAACAGTTTTTCAGAGTGAAGAATGTGAAAACAGATTGCACAGTGAGCAGGCACGCAGAAAACATATGAGGATTAGCTAGGGTGAAGAATTTGGGGTTGAGTAATTTCATAGAAAGTCTTCAGCAAATTCTTCAAACAGTAGCAGTGAAAGTCATCAACACATAATCTGAGGAAAGTAAGGAGTTGAGGAATTAGAACCTGTTTCATAGTGAAGATAGTAGTTGATGACCCAATTCCAACTGCTGTGACAGTCGTACATCTGGTTTGGAGGGGCTTGGTATTGAAACCAAAGGACACACAGTCCCTACCGTGTTCTCCTTGGGCTAAGAACACACAGTCCTCGCCCAACACTCGTGGTAAGTCTTCATGGCAGACTTCCAAACCCTCACAATCTTGGTCACCCGGCGATCCACAATTGACTCTAGAAAGCTCTAGACCATGACGCCTAACTGTCTGGAGGATGCACATTCCTCAAAGGTAAAAGGCTTCAGTCCCACACAGGAAAAACTTCTTCAGTGATGCTCAATCACTAGGTTTGGTTTGTGGTTTCGGTGTCTGGGGTATTTCCTCACTGATGAATTACTCTCGAAGACTCTGAGGAATTTGGGTTGCTCTTATGACAAGTGTCAGTTCCTAGTGGAGCAGCCAACCAGCTAATGGTTGTGGGGGGCGGCTATTTATAGCCTGGGAGCATCCCGACATGATTTGACACTAATGCCCTTAAATAATATGAACGTTGGTGTGGATAAGACCAATGACTTGGCATGGCTATCGAAACGGTCGGAACCCTCAACTGTGAGAGTCCTCATGTCACTCGTATTCCTCACTTGAGGCTTTTGGTAGGATTAGGCTTGGGTTGAGCATCATGAGGAAATTCATTCCAAAGTGTAACTTCGACCCCCTTTAACAGTACGGTGTTCCTATTACTCAAATGTGAAGAAAATAAAACAGAAAGAGTAAATCTTCGTGCTTCAAAGTCTTCAAAATGATTTTCTTCAGGACACACCAAATTCCTCAATTTCAGTATCTTCATGAGGAATATCAATTTCATCACAGATTCTTCGCGATTCAATTCTTCAGCTTCAGACCAATTTCTTCAACCGAAGATATACATTTTTAGGGGTCGATATTCATCAAATATCTCAAACTCCTCAGTGACTTATAGATCCTGTGTACACTCATAAACCCATTAGATACTTAACCTATAAGTCTTCAAACCACCAAAATCACTAAGGGGCACTAGATGCACTTACAATCTCCCCTTTTTTGGTGGTTGATGACAATTAGGTTAAGCCTTCAACAGGGATCAAAAATATGAAATGTAAATACTCATTTGAGGAATTTGAAATCAAGATTCGGAGAGACTTCCCCTGAAGATGTGCATATCTTGAGGATTTTGCTTTTCACAAAAAATGCACATTGATGATATATATCATGAAGATCTCCCCCTGAGTCTTGTAAATCATGCATACATGTAACATATCGTATGAAGAAAATGAAGATGCATGATGACAAATGGTATCTGACGAATTCCAGCATGCGTGCATTAAAACTTGAGGAATAAGCATGCGAAGAAAAACGTTCAAAAGCGTCAGAGTACCATCGGGCTTAAGTTACAACTCATCACATAAAAAATTCAGAAGAGCCAAGAGTTTGTAACTTAAATATAGTTCATAAGCCCCAAAATATCCCACTTGAAGACTAACTCTCAAGTTTCTCCCCCTTTGTCATCAAGTGACAAAAAGGGACAAACTGAGGACTAAGGCCCGTGAAGACTTCAGTTCTTGGCGGTTGATGAAGAGGCGTGATGCTTCTTGGGAGTAGTCTTCTTCCTTGGACCGGTAGCAATGTCGAGATGTTCTTCATCAGTTTCAGCAGTGCAGAATGAAGAAAAGGAACTGTCTTCAATGTCTAGAACTGGAATGGGCCTGAACTTCTTCTTGGGAGGCCATGACGAGTCAAAGTCTCGCTGAAAGTCCATTTCTTCAAGCCTTGTCTGAGTCTTCAGATGAGCAAGTGTAGCCCAGGTGCGATCAAAAACCTCATGCAGATAGTGATGGTTAAGCTTCACAGAGTTCTGTGTTTCAGTGAGGGTTTTCACAATGGCGCCAAACTGGCGTTTGACCCACTTGTGATTGCGATCCACCTTCTGGTGAAGACTGAGGAGGAGCTCTCTTGTATTCATCACGCGAGGAGGAACAAGGCTTTCCGAGCGAGTCTCAGTATCACCCATGAAGAATAACCTTCTGGCTCTCTGAACTGGCCATCAAGGGGCCTACTGCCTTCATCAATCACTGACTTGCCTTTTCCTTCAATGGGCTCGAAAGTCTTCTTGTTGACCCGGATAGGAGGCATATAACGAACATGGTTTTGGAAATCAGCGTGGAAGTCGATGTCTGTCCGTGTCCTAATGAATCACATGATCCATGGGGCATATATCTTGTGATCAAATGGACACATAGCATTGCCGGCCAAAGTCCTCAACAAGAAATCATGGATGTTGATAGGAATACCATGGATGATGTTGAAGAGAATATTCTTCATGATGCCTACGACATCTTCTTCATCATCATGGCCTTTGATCGGCGCGAGCACACTATAGAGGATTATGTAGACAAACCTTGGTGTATATTTCAGCTCGTGGACGAGGAAGGTTTTTCTCGGTGATTGTCCTTCAGCCAAATGCTTCATGAGGACATCCATCATCCCGTTGGGCAGCTCACGCTCACCGTAAAGCTTCACAGCCTCCTCTGAGGAAATTGGTACAGGCAGTTCACGGAGGAGCTCAGTAGTAGGAGCCTTGAAGTGAGTGTTTTGTGTCATCCAGTCAAACACCCAGGTGTTAATACTTCAGGGTTGCCAGATATGTGAAGGGTGGCATAAAACTGAAGAATGAGCTCACTGTTCCAATCAAAGATGTTGGAGCACATTGGCAGCAGACCAGCGTCATGGAGTACATTGAGGACTGGAGCTAGGCACGGTATTGCTTCAAGTTCGACATGAGGAATATGCATGTGCTGGAATATCTTGTTTCTTCCACACAACACAGAGGCATAGTATTTCAGCTATGTCCTTGTCCAAAACTTCAGATGCCTCATTTGAGGCTTGTCATAGGGATTCTCTCCAATGAAGTACATGCGCTCTTCAAAGAAATTCTCCTTTTGAAACTGTGGTCGCTTGGAGAATGGCTGACGCTGAACTGGCTGAAGATTTTGCTGAGGAACAGGAGGGGAGACAACAATTGCAGTCTCGGGGTTGAGCACGATGAAGGCATTGTCTTGACTAGGTGCATTTTCCTCAGCATTGTCCTCAGGGTGAGGAATTTCAACAGCTGGGGCATCAGGCTGAGGAGCTTGCTCTGGCTGGGCATCAGGCTGAGGGGCTAGCCCTGGCTGAGCATCAGGCTGAGGTATAGGATCATCTTGCTCAAGTGGAGGAGTTGGGTCAGCCTGTTCCTCATCTTGAGGATTTTTCTCAGAACTTTGAATTTTATCAGCTTGAGGAATTTCACTTTGTTTTTCCTCAGCTGGCTTGGTGACAGAGGCAGTTTCATCAGCTGGTGCAGTTGATCCTTGTGTAGTGTCTTTCTGAGGAATGGAGGGATAATGACTGTCGTCAATACGAATTTCTTCGTCAGTGTGTTCCTCAGAGGCGGCATCCTTCATTTCCTCATCTGTCCCTTTCGCTTGGTCATCAAGGATGACCATTTCATAAGATGGAGCGACATTTAGGGGCACAAGTTCCAGTGGAGCAGTATCTTCAAGCGCTTTGAGGCATTTGGCCTCTGTTTCTTCTTCTACTCAGGAGGCCTTTCTTTTTTTGGCTTCCTTCTCTGCAGCCCTGGTTTTCTTCAAGTCTGATGCAGACGGAGTCATCTTCTTCACCTTTGAAGATTTTGGTGAAGGGGTTCTCTCGACAGATTCTTCATCTGGCTTTGAGGAACCAGCTGGAGCAGAGTCATCAGCTTGCTTTGGTGAAGCAGCTGGGTCAGGGGTAGTCTCACCAGCTACGGCAGGTTCATCAGCTGGAATATCTATGGTGATTTCTTGAATAGCCGGTACATCCACACGGCTTTCTTGGTGTATTTCCTCAGCTTGAGGAGTTTCCTCAGCTTGAGGAGATTAATCAGTCGGCTCTTCAATCAAGGGCTGGGGAGTTGGTGCTGGAGGTGCAACCTTCTTGTTGTAATCATCAACAGCTTTAGTGGCCAGCTTGATGAAATTGCTCTTGAGACTCTGACAATCTGACAGCTTGGAGTACTTATCAGCCAAATTCTTGAACTCAGCATGCGTTGACACCAGTGCATCAGGCGTCAAGCTCAGGAGATTCTGCTTGAGGAATTTCTCCTTTTTAAGCTTCACAACCTTGGCCTGCTTGGCTTGCTGTTCTTTCCACTTGGCTTCATTGATGAAAGTGGCCACCATGTGGCTGATGCCAGGGGAAGTTTCAAATCATCAAGCGGAGTGTTTGGGACCTCATACCAGATGTTTGTGTAGTCTAGGAGGACCTTGGGGTCCATGGCCAGAGGAATGGCGCTTCCTGATGCTTGAGCTACCCTTTCCTGCTTATTTCGGATTATCGCTTGTAGGGTTTGATCATCATATTCATCACTGCCCTCTGATGCAGACGAGACTGTGATGATTTTGCTGGGGCTTGGCAGAGTTGTTCTTTCAGCAGACACATGAGTCTTCACCGGAGGTGGTGAAGACTTTGTCTCCGAGCTGGTTGTAGCCGGGAGTGAGGAGCTGGAGGTGGCGGTCAGTAGCTTCATGAACGGCTTCAGTACAGGTATCTCTTGAGGCTTTGGTGGTGCTCTTGAGGATTTTGGAGCTGAGGGTTTTGTAATTTATGCCTGAGCAGACTTCTCTTGAGGCTCTTGAGCCCTTGGTTTTGACGGCACAGACTGTGGTTGAGGAATTGCTGAACCAGAGGTCTCAGCGGTAGAGGAAGTAGTTGCAGTTGAGGCAGCAGCTGAGGATTCATTGAATTTCCTCACTGCAGCATTTGCGTGCTTCTTGAGCTTAGCCAGATGTTTTTCCTTCTCATCTAGATAGTCAACAATGGTCTTGAGGCTTGAGGGATGTGCTACTTGATGAGCCTCAAGTGGGGCCCGTTTGCCAGGAGGCTTCAGGGCGAATTTCTTCGCATACTTGGCAGTTACAAACCTGTATTCCTTCCATTGCTTAGCCTATCGGCGTTCTATCTTCTTCAGCCGAATCTTTCTCTCGGTCATTGTTTCACATTCATCAGGTGTGCAATAGTCCAAGTAAATATCCTCAGGGATATCCAAAGTTGTGTTCTGCTCAAGTTTCTTTCCTCCCTTCTGCTTTCTGTCATCCTACATTTTCTTCAGCTGAGGATTTTGCTGATGAGATTGAACTCTTGAGGATTCTGATGAGACTTGAAGATTTTCTTCAAGAAAAGCTACAAATGAGTTAATGTAATGAGAACCGAGAGATTCGTCAGCTGACATGTGTGTACCTGTGAACAGAGTATAGTTGTGAGGAATTTGGAGAGCTCATATGCGTTCTCAGATTTGAAGAAAATGAAAAAGTTTGACAGTTGAGGAATTTAACCAGTGGTTGAGGAATTTGCCTAAGCATACTGTTCTTGGGTTCCAGAGTTGTACAGATCCGAAAATTCGCACAATTGAGGAATCTCGTGAAAATCTTAGATGCTTAGTGAAGTTCATCAATGGTGTGGTGATAGATAGTGTTTGAGGAATGAGGTGCATATCGATTCTTGAGGAGAAACAGATTTCACATAGGAGATGTAAAATAGTAGATCTAACTTGCTGTAAAAATGGGATTTTATTTACCCTTGAAGGTGCGCACGAAGAACACATAAAAGTTGTGTAGGGAGGCTCTTCGGTTGAGTATCCAATGCGCCCTAACCTGGCGGCAGAGGACGTCTACGGCGGCGGCGGACGAAGATGGTCCGACTCCGGCGTGGTTCCGGCGACGGAGAAGTCGAGGCAGTGAAGCTCTTCCTCACCGGCGACGAGACTTCGAGTGGTGGTGCTAGGGTTCGGTGCTTTTTTATGTAGGAGGAGAACTATGGGGCGAAGAAGTGTTTGCCGAGTGGGATAAGGACATATTTATAGCCACACAATAACTGTTGGCGCGAAGAATTCGGACCAAATAGCCCCTGCCTCTACGTGTCCGCAGGACACGTGTAGTTCCCGCGCAAGGCGGTGGACATAGTGGAGATCGTGGTTATCCGAACGAGGGAAGTGGGGTTCACTTACTGTGCATTAAAGAAACAATTTTTGAAGATTTGAGGATTTCTGTTACAAAATCATCAGCTGACAAGGACGCAGTGAGGATTTTGAACAAAGTTTCAAGTAGAACGCATATGAAGAATCGAATAGACTGGATGAGAATAGCATAGAGGGAAAGTACGGTCCGATCACATTCACTTAGAAGAAATATCAACTTGAAGAAATAGCTATAAGTGAATGCTGTCGAGGACATTGAAATCACAGTCTATCTAGTCAAACGAAAGTCATCGAGTGTTTTTGAAGATTTGAGTAACTTGAGGATTTTGTGATAAATCGTCATAATGAAGAACAACTGTTTTGAAGAAAAACACATTTTGAGGCAATGGAATCATTTGAAGAAAATCAACTTGAGGAATTTCATGTTGGGCGGTGGCGCGACCCACCATATAAGAATGTTGATTACAAACGCCGCATACAATTGTCGTAGGGCCCTGAAAATCAATTTCTTCGTTGATTTCTTCACATTCAGAGTGATATTCTTCATGAGTTGAAGAAAATCGATTCATCATGTGTTGCACATCTAAGTCATCAATTTTGCATAAGTGTTAGGATGTGTGCATGTTTTTACAAAACATTTGAAGATTCTAAAATATTTAGCTCACACCGCAACTTGCAAAACCTTTTCTCATCCAAGGGCTTAGTGAAGATATCTGCCAGTTGATCATCAGTCTTCACATGGTCGATGAGGATATTGCCCTTGAGGACATGGTCCCGAAGAAAATGATGACGCATCTGGATGTGCTTGGTCTTCGAATGTTGTACTGGGTTGTATGCAATCTTGATTGCACTCTCATTGTCGTAGTAGAGATGCACATTCTTCATGTTGATGCGGTAGTCCTTGAGGGTTTTCTTCATCCATAGTAATTGAGCACAGCATGAACCAGCAGCAATGTACTTAGCTTCGGCAGTGGAGAGTGATACGTAGTTCTGCTTCTTTGAGGACCAGCACACTAGTGATCTTCCGAGGAAATGGCATGGCCAGAAGTTGACTTGCGATCCAAAGGGTCACCATCATAGTTAGAATCAGAATACCCAACCTGATGAAGATTTGAGCCCTTGGGATACCATAATCCTAGTGTTGGTGTGTGAGCTAAGTATCGAAGAATATGCTTCACAGCCTTATGGTGTGATTCCTTCGGTTTTGCTTGATAACGTGCACACATGCAAACACTAAGCATTATATCTGGCCTAGATGCACATAGATACAATAAAGAGCCAATCATAGAGCAATATACCTGCTGATCGATATCTTTACCATTTTCATCAGTGTCGAGGTGGCCGTTGGTAGGCATTGGAGTCTTGGCACCTTTGCATTCATGCATGTCGAATTTCCTCAGAACATCCTTGAGGTATTTCTCCTGTGATATGAAGATTCCATTGCGTTGTTGATGAATTTGAAAACCTAAGAAGAATTTCAGCTCCCCCATCATAGACATCTGATATTCTTCGCTCATCATGTAAGCAAATTCATCACTGTATCATTTGTCAGTACAGCCAAATATGATATCATCGACATATATTTGACACACAAATAGCTCATTATCATAGGATTTAGTGAAAAGAGTTGGATCGAGTGAACCAGGTTTGAAGCATTTCTTCATGAGGAATTCCTTCAATGTATCATACCATGCCCGAGGGGCTTGCTTGAGACCATAAAGAGCCTTTTTGAGTCTGAATACTTTGTCTGGATTCTTTGGATCCTCAAAACCTGGGGGCTGAGCAACATATACTTCTTCCTCAAGCTTACCATTGAGGAATGCACTTTTGACATCCATTTGATATAAGATGATGTTATGATGATTGGCATAAGCTAGTAATACTCGAATAGCTTCAAGTCTAGCAACAGGTGCAAAAGTTTCATCGAAATATATTCCCTCAACCTGGGTGTAGCCTTGGGCTACAAGTCGTGCCTTGTTCCTCACCACTTGACCGTCCTCATCTTGCTTGTTTCGGAAAATCCACTTGGTGCCGATGATGTTGTGCTTGCGAGGATTTGGTCGTTTGACGAGCTCCCTTACGTCATTCACCTTGAATGGAAGAAGTTCATCTTGCATAGCTTGGATCCACTTCGGTTCCAGAAAAGCCTCAGCAACTTTTGAGGGTTCTGTGATGGATACAAAGGAAAAACGCCCACAAAAGTTAACTAAGTGTGAATCTTTTGAGCGAGTGAGAGGACCTGGCGCGTTGATGTCGTTGAGGATTTTGTCAAGTTCTACTTCATTTGCAATCCTCGGATGAGCTGGTTGAGGATTTCGTCTGGGCTGAGGAAGTGGTTCTGGTGCAATTTCCTCAGGAGCATCTTCTTGATTTTCATCAGTGACGGGGATCGTTTCTTCACCAATTTCCGCAGTGGGGACAATGTCTTCAGTAGGTTTGAGATTTATTGCTTCCTCGGGAGACAGCTTATCTGGATCAGAAGGCAATTGCTTTCTTTGCGAGCCATTAGTTTCATCGAACCGCACATCTATAGTCTCAATAACTTTGTTGTGATAGTTGTTGAAGACTCTGTAGGTGTGCGAGTCCTTTCCATAACCGAGCATAAAACCTTCATGTGCCTTAGGTGCAAATTTTGAGTTGTGGTGAGGATCTCTAATCCAACATCTTGCACCGAAGACTTTGAAATAACTTACATTGGGTTTCTTATCGGTGAGGAGTTCATATGAGGTTTTCTTGAGGAATTTGTGAAGATATACCCTGTTGATGATGTGGCATGCAGTGTTGATTGCTTCAGGCCAAAAGCGATGACGAGTCTGATATTCTTCAAGCATAGTTCTTGCCATCTCAACCAGGGGCCTATTCTTCCTTTCAACGACACCATTCTGCTGAGGAGTATAAGGAGCAGATAATTCGTGAGTAATACCAAGTGCATCAAGATAATCATCAAGACCGGTGTTTTTGAACTCTGTTCCATTATCACTCCTGATATGTTTGATCTTGATGCCAAAGTTCGTTGAGGCCCTTGAAGAAAATCTTTTGAAGATTTCCTGCACTTCAGTTTTATACACTATGATATGCACCCATGTATATCTGGAATAATCATCAACTATTACGAAGCCATATAAAGATGTTGCATTGGTTAGTGTGGCATAGTGAGTAGGTCCAAATAGATCCATATGAAGCAATCCGAATGGACGTGTAGTGGTCATGATAGTCTTCAAGGGATGCTTGGATCTGGTCATTTTCCCAGATTCACATGCACCGCAGAGATGATCTTTGAGGAATTTGACTTATTCGATGCCGATGACATGCTTCTTCTTCGCAAGCGTGTGCAAATTACTCATGCCTGCATGACCTAGTCTTCGGTGCCACATCCATCCTTCTGAGGTTTTTGCTAGTAAGCAAGTGGCTGGTTGAGGACCTGTAGAGAAATCAACAATGTACAAATCCCCTCTTCTTACACCTTCGAAGACTTTGGATCTGTCAGATTCCATGATGACTACACATCTATATCTACCAAAGATAACAATCATATCAAGATCACAAAGCATCAAGACTGACATGAGGTTAAAACCAAGGGATTCAACAAGCATCACTTTGTCCATATGCCTATCCTTGGAAATAGCCACTTTGCCAAGTCCCAATACCTTGCTTTTACCTTTGTCAGCATTTGTAATTTTCTTCACAGGTGATGGAGTTAGTGTCATATTCATCAGCAAGCTTTTATCACCAGTCATGTGATGTGTGCAGCCACTATCAAGAACCCACTCAGTATTCTTGGGTTTATCATCCTGAAGATGAATTAGTACAGCTTACCATCTCATATGCTTCAAGTTTGAAGAATATGATGTCAATTTCATCAGACAAGAATTTCATCATAACCGAATTATAAGGACGTGTGAAATATTTCTATTTCATCAATATTAGCTTGCGTCCTATCAAGCATTTCCTCAGGTCTCCAGCAAATTCTTCAGATTATGATTTTCATCTGGAGACCTGTCCTGCAGAAGTGATTAGTTCGATTTCCTCACCACCCACATCTGAAGGGGTGGTAAAGCATTCATCATTCTGCGAGCACCATACGAGAAAGGTGGCATTGAAGCTAATGCAATTCTCTTAACAGTAGGGGGGTTAAAGTACTCATATGAATATGCAGAGAACTGGTTTGAGGATTTATGAACATAATGATTTGAAGAGTAACGCTCATATTCATATTCCTTGGAGTTTCCCTGCATGTTAGAAGCATTAGCACGGGTACGAGCATAATTTTGACTAGTTGAGGATTTTGATCCTCTTGAAGACTTTGGTCCTCCTGAGGAATTTGATCTGGGGTTCAGATTCTTCAGTGGTGGTGTCATGAGGACATTCACCTGAAGATTTTCAATACATCTTTTGGGAATCTAGATTTTCCTCAAGGGAGGGCCATTCCTGCAGTTAGTTCCAACAGATTGAGCAAATACTTCACCAGATTGATTTTTGAACAGTTTATAGTTGGAGTCAAATGACTCATCTGAGGAATAGGATAATTCACATGAAAAGCCAGTTAGATTAGATGGATCAAAAGGAGGCCCAGTAGCAGCAACCCATGAGGTTTTGGAATACTGCTCAGGTTTCCAACAAGATCCATCAGCATTTAATTTCCTCTCAAAGGGAATTCCTTCTTTCCTCGGGTTCCTGTTCAAGATCTGCTTTTTGAGCACATCACAAAGGGTTTGATGTCCTTTGAAGCTTTTGTATATGCCTGTCACATACAATTCCTTCAACCCTGCATTTTCTTCAGTTACATTTGTGTTTTCCTCAAGTGAGGAAATAGCCACTACACGTGCAGTTGAAGAATTTGTAGCAATAGAAGCATTTGATGATTCTGGTGAAGAATTAGCAGTTTCGCGTTCAATGCATTTAAGACATGGAGGAATGAATTCAGCTTGAGCAGCACTGATCTGTTGAGCTAGTAATGAATCATTTTCCATACGAAGATCATCATGAGACATCCTCAGCTTCTCTAGATCAAGCTTCCTTTGAAGAAATTCATAGGAAAGCTTCTCATGATCAGCGAGGAGTGTATCATAACGATCTTGAAGATTATCAAATATAGACTGAAGACTTTTCACATCTTCATTGAGGATTTGGGTAAGGTTCATTTCATCATTCAATAGATCATCACTTCTATCTAGCAGTTTCTGAAGCTTTTCCAGGGTAGTTTGTTGTTTAGTGGCAATGATAACAAGTTTACTGTAACTGGGTTTTTTTATAATCATCAGGTTCACAGTCACTTGAATCAGAGGAGGAGGCATCATTTGGTACCTTTGAACCTTTTGTCATGAAGCAATAGGTTGGAGCGAAGTCATCAGCATAGTCATCAGTGTGGATGGTGTTATCATCTTCTTCAAGATTGAAGATTGACTTGCTGACGAAAGTGGTTGCCAGTGCAAGACTAGCCTTTCCGGATTCTGAGTCTTCATCAGAACCCTCTTCTTCATCACATTCCTCTGATTCTGCCTCCACTACTGAAATTCAGAAATTTGCCGTCTGCCAAGGCGGACGGCAAAGGGGGCAACCACGGACGGCAAAGGCTTTGCCGTCTGCCCCCTCATGGCAAAGTAGACGGTAAAAAAAAATCCGGTGAAGAGGCTCTTTGCCGTCTGCTTTCACAAAGCGGACGGCAAAGAATCTTTGCCATGAGGGGGCAGACGGCAAAATAAGTGGGACGGCATATATTGCAACGTCCCCGTTAAGTGTTAACGGCAGGCTTCCTCTCTTTGCCGTCTGCCTCCCCCCCTTTGCCATGTGGGGGCAGACGGCAAAGAGGGGAGAGAGAGGGGGCAGATTCTCTCTTTGCCGTCTGCCTCCCCCCTTTGCCATGTGGGGGCAGACGACAAAGAGGGGAGAGAGAGGGGGCAGATTCTCGCTTTGTCGTCTGCCTCCCCCCCTTTGCCATGTGGGGGCAGACGACAAAGAGGGGAGAGAGAGGGGGCAGATTCCCCCTTTGCCGTCTGCCTCCCCCCTTTGCCATGTGGGGGCAGACGGCAAAGAGGGGAGAGAGAGGGGGCAGATTCCCCCTTTGCCGTCTGCCTCCACCCCTTTGCCATGTGTTGGTAGACGGCAAAGAGGGGAACCAGCCCCTTTTTTATTTATTTTTTGTTATATCCAGCATTTTTAACAATAATCAGGATATATATATATATTTGACATAAATAAATTTCTTTCCGTACTCATAACCATATTAAAATAACTCTCATCCATAAGTTACATCCGTACCAAACCATATATTACACCAGTTTCATCCATGTGCATACAAAGTTTCATATATTCATATACTACAATAGTTTCAATACAACCCATGGTACAAGAAATCATCTTCAAGCATTCCATCAACCAAGCTTCCCGTGAAGTGAAGGTAATCTGCAAAATGACAAATAAGAAAGTTAGAAAAATAATACTAGATGAAGTAGTGTATATATAGGTTATTTCGGAGAGAAATTAGCTAAGTATAGACCATTTAGGAGCTAACTAAGCTAATTATGTCATTTAGGTGGAACCCTAGCTAACTATAGGAGAAGAGAAAGAGAAGAAGAAGTAAAAGAAGGAGGAGGAGGAGGAGAAGGAGAAGGAAGAGGAGAAGAAGAAGAAAAAGGAGGAGGAGGAGGAGGAGAAGGAGAAGGAAGAGGCTCCTTCTTCTTCTCCTTCTTCTTCTTATCCTTTTGTCCCCTTCTTCTTCTCCTCCTCTCTCTCCTCCTTCTTCTTCTCCTTTTTCCTCTTCCTTCCTTTCATTTTCCTCTTTTTCTCTTCTTGTCCCCTTCTTCGGGCTAAATTGGCTAAGAATGCCTTTTTGGAGCTAATTATGTCATTTCGAGGATAATTAGCTAAGTATAGGTCATTTTTTATTAAATAGGACATTTTGGAGCTAACTAAGCTAATTATGTCATTTCGTAGGATAATTAGCCAATTTAGCCTCTCTTGGATAAGTCTAAGCTACATAGAAGAAGAGATGGAGAAGAAGAAGTAAAATAAGGAGGAGGAGGAGGAGGAGGAGGAGAAGAAGAAGGAAGAGGAGAAGAAGAAGAAAAGAAGAAGGAGAAGGAGAAGAAGAAGGAGAAGGAGAAGGAGGAAGAAGGAGGAAGAAGAAGGGGAAGGAGGAGCTCCTTCTCCTTCTCCTCCTTCTTCTCCTTCTTCTTCTCCTCCTCCCTCTCCTCCTTCTTCTTCTCCTTTTTCCTCTTCCTTCCTTTCATTTTCCTCTTTTTCTCTTCTGGTCCCCTTCTTCGGGCTAAATTGGCTAAGAATGCCTTTTTGGAGCTAATTATGTCATTTCGAGGATAATTAGCTAAGTATAGGTCATTTTTTATTAAATAGGCCATTTTGGAGCTAACTAAGCTAATTATGTCATTTTGTAGGATAATTAGCCAATTTAGCCTTTCTTGGATAAGTCTAAGCTACGTAGAAGAAGAGATAGAGAAGAAGAAGTAAAATAAAGAGGAGGAGGAGGAGGAGGAGGAGAAGAAGAAGGAAGAGGAGAAGAAGAAGAAAAGAAGAAGGAGAAGGAGAAGAAGAAGGAGAAGGAGAAGGAGGAAGAAGGAGGAAGAAGAAGGGGAAGGAGGAGCTCCTTCTCCTTCTCCTCCTCCTTCTCCTTCTTCTTCTCCTCCTCCCTCTCCTCCTTCTTCTTCTCCTTTTTCCTCTTCCTTCCTTTCATTTTCCTCTTTTTCTCTTCTTGTCCCCTTCTTCGGGCTAAATTGGCTAAGAATGCCTTTTTGGAGCTAATTATGTCATTTCGAGGATAATTAGCTAAGTATAGGTCATTTTTTATTAAATAGGACATTTTGGAGCTAACTAAGCTAATTATGTCATTTCGTAGGATAATTAGCCAATTTAGCCTTTCTTGGATAAGTCTAAGCTACGTAGAAGAAGAGATAGAGAAGAAGAAGTAAAATAAGGAGGAGGAGGAGGAGGAGGAGAATAAGAAGGAAGAGGAGAAGAAGAAGAAAAGAAGAAGGAGAAGGAGAAGAAGAAGGAGAAGGAGAAGGAGGAAGAAGGAGGAAGAAGAAGGGGAAGGAGGAGCTCCTTCTCCTTCTCCTCCTTTTCTCCTTCTTCTTCTCCTCCTCCCTCTCCTCCTTGTTCTTCTCCTTTTTCCTCTTCCTTCCTTTCATTTTCCTCTTTTTCTCTTCTGGTCCCCTTCTTCGGGCTAAATTGGCTAAGAATGCCTTTTTGGAGCTAATTATGTCATTTCGAGGATAATTAGCTAAGTATAGGTCATTTTTTATTAAATAGGCCATTTTGGAGCTAACTAAGCTAATTATGTCATTTCGTAGGATAATTAGCCAATTTAGCATTTCTTGGATAAGTCTAAGCTACGTAGAAGAAGAGATAGAGAAGAAGAAGTAAAATAAGGAGGAGGAGGAGGAGAAGAAGAAGGAAGAGGAGAAGAAGAAGAAAAGAAGAAGGAGAAGGAGAAGAAGAAGGAGAAGGAGAAGGAGGAAGAAGGAGGAAGAAGAAGGGGAAGGAGGAGCTCCTTCTCCTTCTTCTTCTCCTTGTTCTTCTCCTCCTCCCTCTCCTCCTTCTTCTTCTCCTTTTTCCTCTTCCTTCCTTTCATTTTCCTCTTTTTCTCTTCTGGTCCCCTTCTTCGGGCTAAATCGGCTAAGAATGCCTTTTTGGAGCTAATTATGTCATTTCGAGGATAATTAGCTAAGTATAGGTCATTTTTTATTAAATAGGCCATTTTGGAGCTAACTAAGCTAATTATGTCATTTCGTAGGATAATTAGCCAATTTAGCCTTTCTTGGATAAGTCTAAGCTACGTAGAAGAAGAGGTAGAGAAGAAGAAGTAAAATAAGGAGGAGGAGGAGGAGGAGGAGAAGAAGAAGGAAGAGGAGAAGAAGAAGAAAAGAAGAAGGAGAAGGAGAAGAAGAAGGAGAAGGAGAAGGAGGAAGGAGGAAGAAGAAGGGGAAGGAGGAGCTCCTTCTCCTTCTCCTCCTTCTTCTCCTTCTTCTTCTCCTCCTCCCACTCCTCCTTCTTCTTCTCCTTTTTCATCTTCCTTCCTTTCATTTTCCTCTTTTTCTCTTCTGGTCCCCTTCTTCGGGCTAAATTGGCTAAGAATGCCTTTTTGGAGCTAATTATTTCATTTCGAGGATAATTAGGTAAGTATAGGTCATTTTTTATTAAATAGGCCATTTTGGAGCTAACTAAGCTAATTATGTCATTTCGTAGGATAATTAGCCAATTTAGCCTTTCTTGGATAAGTCTAAGCTACGTACAAGAAGAGAGAGAGAAGAAGAAGTAAAATAAGGAGGAGGAGGAGGAGGAGAAGAAGAAGGAAGAGGAGAAGAAGAAGAAAAGAAGAAGGAGAAGGAGAAGAAGAAGGAGAAGGAGAAGGAGGAAGAAGGAGGAAGAAGAAGGGGAAGGAGGAGCTCCTTCTCCTTCTTCTTCTCCTCCTCCCTCTCCTCCTTCTTCTTCTCCTTTTTCCTCTTCCTTCCTTTCATTTTCCTCTTTTTCTCTTCTGGTCCCCTTCTTCGGGCTAAATTGGCTAAGAATGCCTTTTTGGAGCTCATTATGTCATTTCGAGGATAATTAGCTAAGTATAGGTCATTTTTTATTAAATAGGCCATTTTGGAGCTAACTAAGCTAATTATGTCATTTCGTAGGATAATTAGCCAATTTAGCATTTCTTGGATAAGTCTAAGCTACGTAGAAGAAGAGATAGAGAAGAAGAAGTAAAATAAGGAGGAGGAGGAGGAGGAGGAGGAGAAGAAGAAGGAAGAGGAGAAGAAGAAGAAAAGAAGAAGGAGAAGGAGAAGAAGAAGGAGAAGGAGAAGGAGGAAGAAGGAGGAAGAAGAAGGGGAAGGAGGAGCTCCTTCTCCTTCTTCTTCTCCTTGTTCTTCTCCTCCTCCCTCTCCTCCTTCTTCTTCTCCTTTTTCCTCTTCCTTCCTTTCATTTTCCTCTTTTTCTCTTCTGGTCCCCTTCTTCGGGCTAAATCGGCTAAGAATGCCTTTTTGGAGCTAATTATGTCATTTCGAGGATAGTTAGCTAAGTATAGGTCATTTTTTATTAAATAGGCCATTTTGGAGCTAACTAAGCTAATTATGTCATTTCGTAGGATAATTAGCCAATTTAGCCTTTCTTGGATAAGTCTAAGCTACGTAGAAGAAGAGGTAGAGAAGAAGAAGTAAAATAAGGAGGAGGAGGAGGAGGAGGAGAAGAAGAAGGAAGAGGAGAAGAAGAAGAAAAGAAGAAGGAGAAGGAGAAGAAGAAGGAGAAGGAGAAGGAGGAAGGAGGAAGAAGAAGGGGAAGGAGGAGCTCCTTCTCCTTCTCCTCCTTCTTCTCCTTCTTCTTCTCCTCCTCCCACTCCTCCTTCTTCTTCTCCTTTTTCATCTTCCTTCCTTTCATTTTCCTCTTTTTCTCTTCTGGTCCCCTTCTTCGGGCTAAATTGGCTAAGAATGCCTTTTTGGAGCTAATTATTTCATTTCGAGGATAATTAGGTAAGTATAGGTCATTTTTTATTAAATAGGCCATTTTGGAGCTAACTAAGCTAATTATGTCATTTCGTAGGATAATTAGCCAATTTAGCCTTTCTTGGATAAGTCTAAGCTACGTACAAGAAGAGAGAGAGAAGAAGAAGTAAAATAAGGAGGAGGAGGAGGAGGAGAAGAAGAAGGAAGAGGAGAAGAAGAAGAAAAGAAGAAGGAGAAGGAGAAGAAGAAGGAGAAGGAGAAGGAGGAAGAAGGAGGAAGAAGAAGGGGAAGGAGGAGCTCCTTCTCCTTCTTCTTCTCCTCCTCCCTCTCCTCCTTCTTCTTCTCCTTTTTCCTCTTCCTTCCTTTCATTTTCCTCTTTTTCTCTTCTGGTCCCCTTCTTCGGGCTAAATTGGCTAAGAATGCCTTTTTGGAGCTCATTATGTCATTTCGAGGATAATTAGCTAAGTATAGGTCATTTTTTATTAAATAGGCCATTTTGGAGCTAACTAAGCTAATTATGTCATTTCATAGGATAATTAGCCAATTTAGCCTTTCTTGGATAAGTCTAAGCTACGTACAAGAAGAGATAGAGAAGAATAAGTAAAATAAGGAGGAGGAGGAGGAGGAGGAGGAGAAGAAGAAGGAAGAGGAGAAGAAGAAGAAAAGAAGAAGGAGAAGGAGAAGAAGAAGGAGAAGGAGAAGGAGGAAGAAGGAGGAAGAAGAAGGGGAAGGAGGAGCTCCTTCTCCTTCTCCTCCTTCTTCTCCTTCTTCTTCTCCTCCTCCCTCTCCTCCTTCTTCTTCTCCTTTTTCCTCTTCCTTCCTTTCATTTTCCTCTTTTTCTCTTCTGGTCCCCTTCTTCGGGCTAAATCGGCTAAGAATGCCTTTTTGGAGCTAATTATGTCATTTCGAGGATAATTAGCTAAGTATAGGTCATTTTTTATTAAATAGGCCATTTTGGAGCTAACTAAGCTAATTATGTCATTTCGTAGGATAATTAGCCAATTTAGCCTTTCTTGGATAAGTCTAAGCTACGTAGAAGAAGAGGTAGAGAAGAAGAAGTAAAATAAGGAGGAGGAGGAGGAGGAGGAGAAGAAGAAGGAAGAGGAGAAGAAGAAGAAAAGAAGAAGGAGAAGGAGAAGAAGAAGGAGAAGGAGAAGGAGGAAGGAGGAAGAAGAAGGGGAAGGAGGAGCTCCTTCTCCTTCTCCTCCTTCTTCTCCTTCTTCTTCTCCTCCTCCCACTCCTCCTTCTTCTTCTCCTTTTTCCTCTTCCTTCCTATCATTTTCCTCTTTTTCTCTTCTGGTCCCCTTCTTCGGGCTAAATTGGCTAAGAATGCCTTTTTGGAGCTAATTATGTCATTTCGAGGATAATTAGCTAAGTATAGGTCAGTTTTTATTAAATAGGCCATTTTGGAGCTAACTAAGCTAATTATGTCATTTCGTAGGATAATTAGCCAATTTAGCATTTCTTGGATAAGTCTAAGCTACGTAGAAGAAGAGATAGAGAAGAAGAAGTAAAATAAGGAGGAGGAGGAGGAGGAGGAGGAGAAGAAGAAGGAAGAGGAGAAGAAGAAGAAAAGAAGAAGGAGAAGGAGAAGAAGAAGGAGAAGGAGAAGGAGGTAGAAGGAGGAAGAAGAAGGGGAAGGAGGAGCTCCTTCTCCTTCTCCTTCTTCTCCTTGTTCTTCTCCTCCTCCCTCTCCTCCTTCTTCTTCTCCTTTTTCCTCTTCCTTCCTTTCATTTTCCTCTTTTTCTCTTCTGGTCCCCTTCTTCGGGCTAAATCGGCTAAGAATGCCTTTTTGGAGCTAATTATGTCATTTCGAGGATAATTAGCTAAGTATAGGTCATTTTTTATTAAATAGGCCATTTTGGAGCTAACTAAGCTAATTATGTCATTTCGTAGGATAATTAGCCAATTTAGCCTTTCTTGGATAAGTCTAAGCTACGTAGAAGAAGAGGTAGAGAAGAAGAAGTAAAATAAGGAGGAGGAGGAGGAGGAGGAGAAGAAGAAGGAAGAGGAGAAGAAGAAGAAAAGAAGAAGGAGAAGGAGAAGAAGAAGGAGAAGGAGAAGGAGGAAGGAGGAAGAAGAAGGGGAAGGAGGAGCTCCTTCTCCTTCTTCTTCTCCTTGTTCTTCTCCTCCTCCCTCTCCTCCTTCTTCTTCTCCTTTTTCCTCTTCCTTCCTTTCATTTTCCTCTTTTTCTCTTCTGGTCCCCTTCTTCGGGCTAAATCGGCTAAGAATGCCTTTTTGGAGCTAATTATGTCATTTTGAGGATAATTAGCTAAGTATAGGTCATTTTTTATTAAATAGGCCATTTTGGAGCTAACTAAGCTAATTATGTCATTTCGTAGGATAATTAGCCAATTTAGCCTTTCTTGGATAAGTCTAAGCTACGTCGAAGAAGAGGTAGAGAAGAAGAAGTAAAATAAGGAGGAGGAGGAGGAGGAGGAGAAGAAGAAGGAAGAGGAGAAGAAGAAGAAAAGAAGAAGGAGAAGGAGAAGAAGAAGGAGAAGGAGAAGGAGGAAGGAGGAAGAAGAAGGGGAAGGAGGAGCTCCTTCTCCTTCTCCTCCTTCTTCTCCTTCTTCTTCTCCTCCTCCCACTCCTCCTTCTTCTTCTCCTTTTTCATCTTCCTTCCTTTCATTTTCCTCTTTTTCTCTTCTGGTCCCCTTCTTCGGGCTAAATTGGCTAAGAATGCCTTTTTGGAGCTAATTATTTCATTTCGAGGATAATTAGGTAAGTATAGGTCATTTTTTATTAAATAGGCCATTTTGGAGCTAACTAAGCTAATTATGTCATTTCGTAGGATAATTAGCCAATTTAGCCTTTCTTGGATAAGTCTAAGCTACGTACAAGAAGAGATAGAGAAGAAGAAGTAAAATAAGGAGGAGGAGGAGGAGGAGAAGAAGAAGGAAGAGGAGAAGAAGAAGAAAAGAAGAAGGAGAAGGAGAAGAAGAAGGAGAAGGAGAAGGAGGAAGAAGGAGGAAGAAGAAGGGGAAGGAGGAGCTCCTTCTCCTTCTTCTTCTCCTCCTCCCTCTCCTCCTTCTTCTTCTCCTTTTTCCTCTTCCTTCCTTTCATTTTCCTCTTTTTCTCTTCTGGTCCCCTTCTTCGGGCTAAATTGGCTAAGAATGCCTTTTTGGAGCTCATTATGTCATTTCGAGGATAATTAGCTAAGTATAGGTCATTTTTTATTAAATAGGCCATTTTGGAGCTAACTAAGCTAATTATGTCATTTCGTAGGATAATTAGCCAATTTAGCCTTTCTTGGATAAGTCTAAGCTACGTACAAGAAGAGATAGAGAAGAATAAGTAAAATAAGGAGGAGGAGGAGGAGGAGGAGGAGGAGAAGAAGAAGGAAGAGGAGAAGAAGAAGAAAAGAAGAAGGAGAAGGAGAAGAAGAAGGAGAAGGAGAAGGAGGAAGAAGGAGGAAGAAGAAGGGGAAGGAGGAGCTCCTTCTCCTTCTCCTCCTTCTTCTCCTTCTTCTTCTCCTCCTCCCTCTCCTCCTTCTTCTTCTCCTTTTTCCTCTTCCTTCCTTTCATTTTCCTCTTTTTCTCTTCTTGTCCCCTTCTTCGGGCTAAATTGGCTAAGAATGCCTTTTTGGAGCTAATTATGTCATTTCGAGGATAATTAGCTAAGTATAGGTCATTTTTTATTAAATAGGACATTTTGGAGCTAACTAAGCTAATTATGTCATTTCGTAGGATAATTAGCCAATTTAGCCTTTCTTGGATAAGTCTAAGCTACGTAGAAGAAGAGATAGAGAAGAAGAAGTAAAATAAGGAGGAGGAGGAGGAGGAGGAGGAGAAGAAGAAGGAAGAGGAGAAGAAGAAGAAAATAAGAAGGAGAAGGAGAAGAAGAAGGAGAAGGAGAAGGAGGAAGAAGGAGGAAGAAGAAGGGGAAGGAGGAGCTCCTTCTCCTTCTCCTCCTTCTTCTCATTCTTCTTCTCCTCCTCCCTCTCCTCCTTCTTCTTCTCCTTTTTCCTCTTCCTTCCTATCATTTTCCTCTTTTTCTCTTCTGGTCCCCTTCTTCGGGCTAAATTGGCTAAGAATGCCTTTTTGGAGCTAATTATTTCATTTCGAGGATAATTAGCTAAGTATAGGTCATTTTTTATTAAATAGGCCATTTTGGAGCTAACTAAGCTAATTATGTCATTTCGTAGGATAATTAGCCAATTTAGCCTTTCTTGGATAAGTCTAAGCTACGTCCAAGAAGAGATAGAGAAGAAGAAGTAAAATAAGGAGGAGGAGGAGGAGGAGGAGGAGAAGAAGAAGGAAGAGGAGAAGAAGAAGAAAAGAAGAAGGAGAAGGAGAAGAAGAAGGAGAAGGAGAAGGAGGAAGAAGGAGGAAGAAGAAGGGGAAGGAGGAGCTCCTTCTCCTTCTCCTCCTTCTTCTCCTTCTTCTTCTCCTCCTCCCTCTCCTCCTTGTTCTTCTCCTTTTTCCTCTTCCTTCCTTTCATTTTCCTCTTTTTCTCTTCTGGTCCCCTTCTTCGGGCTAAATTGGCTAAGAATGCCTTTTTGGAGCTAATTATGTCATTTCGAGGATAATTAGCTAAGTATAGGTCATTTTTTATTAAATAGGACATTTTGGAGCTAACTAAGCTAATTATGTCATTTCGTAGGATAATTAGCCAATTTAGCCTCTCTTGGATAAGTCTAAGCTACGTAGAAGAAGAGATGGAGAAGAAGAAGTAAAATAAGGAGGAGGAGGAGGAGGAGGAGGAGAAGAAGAAGGAAGAGGAGAAGAAGAAGAAAAGAAGAAGGAGAAGGAGACGAAGAAGGAGAAGGAGAAGGAGGAAGAAGGAGGAAGAAGAAGGGGAAGGAGGAGCTCCTTCTCCTTCTCCTCCTTCTTCTCCTTCTTCTTCTCCTCCTCCCTCTCCTCCTTCTTCTTCTCCTTTTTCCTCTTCCTTCCTTTCATTTTCTTCTTTTTCTCTTCTGGTCCCCTTCTTCGGGCTAAATTGGCTAAGAATGCCTTTTTGGAGCTAATTATGTCATTTCGAGGATAATTAGCTAAGTATAGGTCATTTTTTATTAAATAGGCCATTTTGGAGCTAACTAAGCTAATTATGTCATTTCGTAGGATAATTAGCCAATTTAGCCTTTCTTGGATAAGTCTAAGCTACGTAGAAGAAGAGATAGAGAAGAAGAAGTAAAATAAAGAGGAGGAGGAGGAGGAGGAGAAGAAGAAGGAAGAGGAGAAGAAGAAGAAAAGAAGAAGGAGAAGGAGAAGAAGAAGGAGAAGGAGAAGGAGGAAGAAGGATGAAGAAGAAGGGGAAGGAGGAGCTCCTTCTCCTTCTCCTCCTTCTTCTCCTTCTTCTTCTCCTCCTCCCTCTCCTCCTTCTTCTTCTCCTTTTTCCTCTTCCTTCCTTTCATTTTCCTCTTTTTCTCTTCTTGTCCCCTTCTTCGGGCTAAATTGGCTAAGAATGCCTTTTTGGAGCTAATTATGTCATTTCGAGGATAATTAGCTAAGTATAGGTCATTTTTTATTAAATAGGACATTTTGGAGCTAACTAAGCTAATTATGTCATTTCGTAGGATAATTAGCCAATTTAGCCTTTCTTGGATAAGTCTAAGCTACGTAGAAGAAGAGATAGAGAAGAAGAAGTAAAATAAGGAGGAGGAGGAGGAGGAGGAGGAGAAGAAGAAGGAAGAGGAGAAGAAGAAGAAAAGAAGAAGGAGAAGGAGAAGAAGAAGGAGAAGGAGAAGGAGGAAGAAGGAGGAAGAAGAAGGGGAAGGAGGAGCTCCTTCTCCTTCTCCTCCTTCTTCTCCTTCTTCTTCTCCTCCTCCCTCTCCTCCTTGTTCTTCTCCTTTTTCCTCTTCCTTCCTTTCATTTTCCTGTTTTTCTCTTCTGGTCCCCTTCTTCGGGCTAAATTGGCTAAGAATGCCTTTTTGGAGCTAATTATGTCATTTCGAGGATAATTAGCTAAGTATAGGTCATTTTTTATTAAATAGGCCATTTTGGAGCTAACTAAGCTAATTATGTCATTTCGTAGGATAATTAGCCAATTTAGCATTTCTTGGATAAGTCTAAGCTACGTAGAAGAAGAGATAGAGAAGAAGAAGTAAAATAAGGAGGAGGAGGAGGAGGAGGAGGAGAAGAAGAAGGAAGAGGAGAAGAAGAAGAAAAGAAGAAGGAGAAGGAGAAGAAGAAGGAGAAGGAGAAGGAGGAAGAAGGAGGAAGAAGAAGGGGAAGGAGGAGCTCCTTCTCCTTCTCCTTCTTCTCCTTGTTCTTCTCCTCCTCCCTCTCCTCCTTCTTCTTCTCCTTTTTCCTCTTCCTTCCTTTCATTTTCCTCTTTTTCTCTTCTGGTCCCCTTCTTCGGGCTAAATCGGCTAAGAATGCCTTTTTGGAGCTAATTATGTCATTTCGAGGATAATTAGCTAAGTATAGGTCATTTTTTATTAAATAGGCCATTTTGGAGCTAACTAAGCTAATTATGTCATTTTGTAGGATAATTAGCCAATTTAGCCTTTCTTGGATAAGTCTAAGCTACGTAGAAGAAGAGGTAGAGAAGAAGAAGTAAAATAAGGAGGAGGAGGAGGAGGAGGAGAAGAAGAAGGAAGAGGAGAAGAAGAAGAAAAGAAGAAGGAGAAGGAGAAGAAGAAGGAGAAGGAGAAGGAGGAAGGAGGAAGAAGAAGGGGAAGGAGGAGCTCCTTCTCCTTCTCCTCCTTCTTCTCCTTCTTCTTCTCCTCCTCCCACTCCTCCTTCTTCTTCTCCTTTTTCATCTTCCTTCCTTTCATTTTCCTCTTTTTCTCTTCTGGTCCCCTTCTTCGGGCTAAATTGGCTAAGAATGCCTTTTTGGAGCTAATTATTTCATTTCGAGGATAATTAGGTAAGTATAGGTCATTTTTTATTAAATAGGCCATTTTGGAGCTAACTAAGCTAATTATGTCATTTCGTAGGATAATTAGCCAATTTAGCCTTTCTTGGATAAGTCTAAGCTACGTACAAGAAGAGATAGAGAAGAAGAAGTAAAATAAGGAGGAGGAGGAGGAGGAGGAGGAGAAGAAGAAGGAAGAGGAGAAGAAGAAGAAAAGAAGAAGGAGAAGGAGAAGAAGAAGGAGAAGGAGAAGGAGGAAGAAGGAGGAAGAAGAAGGGGAAGGAGGAGCTCCTTCTCCTTCTTCTTCTCCTCCTCCCTCTCCTCCTTCTTCTTCTCCTTTTTCCTCTTCCTTCCTTTCATTTTCCTCTTTTTCTCTTCTGGTCCCCTTCTTCGGGCTAAATTGGCTAAGAATGCCTTTTTGGAGCTCATTATGTCATTTCGAGGATAATTAGCTAAGTATAGGTCATTTTTTATTAAATAGGCCATTTTGGAGCTAACTAAGCTAATTATGTCATTTCGTAGGATAATTAGCCAATTTAGCCTTTCTTGGATAAGTCTAAGCTACGTACAAGAAGAGATAGAGAAGAATAAGTAAAATAAGGAGGAGGAGGAGGAGGAGGAGGAAGAGAAGAATAAGGAAGAGGAGAAGAAGAAGAAAAGAAGAAGGAGAAGGAGAAGAAGAAGGAGAAGGAGAAGGAGGAAGAAGGAGGAAGAAGAAGGGGAAGGAGGAGCTCCTTCTCCTTCTCCTCCTTCTTCTCCTTCTTCTTCTCCTCCTCCCTCTCCTCCTTCTTCTTCTCCTTTTTCCTCTTCCTTCCTTTCATTTTCCTCTTTTTCTCTTCTTGTCCCCTTCTTCGGGCTAAATTGGCTAAGAATGCCTTTTTGGAGCTAATTATGTCATTTCGAGGATAATTAGCTAAGTATAGGTCATTTTTTATTAAATAGGACATTTTGGAGCTAACTAAGCTAATTATGTCATTTCGTAGGATAATTAGCCAATTTAGCCTTTCTTGGATAAGTCTAAGCTACGTAGAAGAAGAGATAGAGAAGAAGAAGTAAAATAAGGAGGAGGAGGAGGAGGAGGAGAAGAAGAAGGAAGAGGAGAAGAAGAAGAAAATAAGAAGGAGAAGGAGAATAAGAAGGAGAAGGAGAAGGAGGAAGAAGGAGGAAGAAGAAGGGGAAGGAGGAGCTCCTTCTCCTTCTCCTCCTTCTTCTCATTCTTCTTCTCCTCCTCCCTCTCCTCCTTCTTCTTCTCCTTTTTCCTCTTCCTTCCTATCATTTTCCTCTTTTTCTCTTCTGGTCCCCTTCTTCGGGCTAAATTGGCTAAGAATGCCTTTTTGGAGCTAATTATTTCATTTCGAGGATAATTAGCTAAGTATAGGTCATTTTTTATTAAATAGGCCATTTTGGAGCTAACTAAGCTAATTATGTCATTTCGTAGGATAATTAGCCAATTTAGCCTTTCTTGGATAAGTCTAAGCTACGTCCAAGAAGAGATAGAGAAGAAGAAGTAAAATAAGGAGGAGGAGGAGGAGGAGGAGGAGAAGAAGAAGGAAGAGGAGAAGAAGAAGAAAAGAAGCAGGAGAAGGAGAAGAAGAAGGAGAAGGAGAAGGAGGAAGAAGGAGGAAGAAGAAGGGGAAGGAGGAGCTCCTTCTCCTTCTTCTTCTCCTCCTCCCTCTCCTCCTTCTTCTCCTTTTTCCTCTTCCTTCCTTTCATTTTCCTCTTTTTCTCTTCTGGTCCCCTTCTTCGGGCTAAATTGGCTAAGAATGCCTTTTTGGAGCTAATTATGTCATTTCGAGGATAATTAGCTAAGTATAGGTCATTTTTTATTAAATAGGCCATTTTGGAGCTAACTAAGCTAATTATGTCATTTCGTAGGATAATTAGCCAATTTAGCCTTTCTTGGATAAGTCTAAGCTACGTACAAGAAGAGATAGACAAGAAGAAGTAAAATAAGGAGGAGGAGGAGGAGGAGGAGGAGAAGAAGAAGGAAGAGGAGAAGAAGAAGAAAAGAAGAAGGAGAAGAAGAAGGAGAAGGAGAAGGAGAAGGAGGAAGAAGGAGGAAGAAGAAGGGGAAGGAGGAGCTCCTTCTCCTTCTCCTCCTTCTTCTCCTTCTTCTTCTCCTCCTCCCTCTCCTCCTTCTTCTCCTTTTTCCTCTTCCTTCCTTTCATTTTCCTCTTTTTCTCTTCTTGTCCCCTTCTTCGGGCTAAATTGGCTAAGAATGCCTTTTTGGAGCTAATTATGTCATTTCGAGGATAATTAGCTAAGTATAGGTCATTTTTTATTAAATAGGACATTTTGGAGCTAACTAAGCTAATTATGTCATTTCGTAGGATAATTAGCCAATTTAGCCTTTCTTGGATAAGTCTAAGCTACGTAGAAGAAGAGATAGAGAAGAAGAAGTAAAATAAGGAGGAGGAGGAGGAGGAGGAGGAGAAGAAGAAGGAAGAGGAGAAGAAGAATAAAAGAAGAAGGAGAAGGAGAAGAAGAAGGAGAAGGAGAAGGAGGAAGAAGGAGGAAGAAGAAGGGGAAGGAGGAGCTCCTACTCCTTCTCCTCCTTCTTCTCCTTCTTCTTCTCCTCCTCCCTCTCCTCCTTCTTCTTCTCCTTTTTCCTCTTCCTTCCTTTCATTTTCCTCTTTTTCTCTTCTGGTCCCCTTCTTCGGGCTAAATTTGCTAAGAATGCCTTTTTGGAGCTAATTTATTTCATTTCGAGGATAATTAGCTAAGTATAGGTCATTTTTTATTAAATAGGCCATTTTGGAGCTAACTAAGCTAATTATGTCATTTCGTAGGATAATTAGCCAATTTAGCCTTTCTTGGATAAGTCTAAGCTACGTACAAGAAGAGATAGAGAAGAAGAAGTAAAATAAGGAGGAGGAGGAGGAGGAGGAGGAGAAGAAGAAGGAAGAGGAGAAGAAGAAGAAAAGAAGAAGGAGAAGGAGAAGAAGAAGGAGAAGGAGAAGGAGGAAGAAGGAGGAAGAAGAAGGGGAAGGAGGAGCTCCTTCTCCTTCTTCTTCTCCTCCTCCCTCTCCTCCTTCTTCTTCTCCTTTTTCCTCTTCCTTCCTTTCATTTTCCTCTTTTTCTCTTCTGGTCCCCTTCTTCGGGCTAAATTGGCTAAGAATGCCTTTTTGGAGCTAATTATGTCATTTCGAGGATAATTAGCTAAGTATAGGTCATTTTTTATTAAATAGGCCATTTTGGAGCTAACTAAGCTAATTATGTCATTTCGAAGGATAATTAGCCAATTTAGCCTTTCTTGGATAAGTCTAAGCTACGTACAATAAGAGATAGAGAAGAATAAGTAAAATAAGGAGGAGGAGGAGGAGGAGGAGGAGAAGAAGAAGGAAGAGGAGAAGAAGAAGAAAAGAAGAAGGAGAAGGAGAAGAAGAAGGAGAAGGAGAAGGAGGAAGAAGGATGAAGAAGAAGGGGAAGGAGGAGCTCCTTCTCCTTCTCCTCCTTCTTCTCCTTCTTCTTCTCCTCCTCCCTCTCCTCCTTCTTCTTCTCCTTTTTCCTCTTCCTTCCTTTCATTTTCCTCTTTTTCTCTTCTTGTCCCCTTCTTCGGGCTAAATTGGCTAAGAATGCCTTTTTGGAGCTAATTATGTCATTTCGAGGATAGTTAGCTAAGTATAGGTCATTTTTTATTAAATAGGACATTTTGGAGCTAACTAAGCTAATTATGTCATTTCGTAGGATAATTAGCCAATTTAGCCTTTCTTGGATAAGTCTAAGCTACGTAGAAGAAGAGATAGAGAAGAAGAAGTAAAATAAGGAGGAGGAGGAGGAGGAGGAGGAGAAGAAGAAGGAAGAGGAGAAGAAGAAGAAAAGAAGAAGGAGAAGGAGAAGAAGAAGGAGAAGGGGAAGAAGAAGGAGAAGGAGAAGGAGGAAGAAGGAGGAAGAAGAAGGGGAAGGAGGAGCTCCTTCTCCTTCTCCTCCTTCTTCTCCTTCTTCTTCTCCTCCTCCCTCTCCTCCTTCTTCTTCTCCTTTTTCCTCTTCCTTCCTTTCATTTTCCTCTTTTTCTCTTCTTGTCCCCTTCTTCGGGCTAAATTGGCTAAGAATGCCTTTTTGGAGCTAATTATGTCATTTCGAGGATAATTAGCTAAGTATAGGTCATTTTTTATTAAATAGGACATTTTGGAGCTAACTAAGCTAATTATGTCATTTCGTAGGATAATTAGCCAATTTAGCCTTTCTTGGATAAGTCTAAGCTACGTAGAAGAAGAGATAGAGAAGAAGAAGTAAAATAAGGAGGAGGAGGAGGAGGAGGAGGAGAAGAAGAAGGAAGAGGAGAAGAAGAAGAAAAGAAGAAGGAGAAGGAGAAGAAGAAGGAGAAGGAGAAGAAGAAGGAGAAGGAGAAGGAGGGAGAAGAAGAAGGAGAAGGAGAAGGAGGAAGAAGGAGGAAGAAGAAGGGGAAGGAGGAGCTCCTTCTCCTTCTCCTCCTTCTTCTCCTTCTTCTTCTGCTCCTCCCTCTCCTCCTTCTTCTTCTCCTTTTTCCTCTTCCTTCCTTTCATTTTCCTCTTTTTCTCTTCTTGTCCCCTTCTTCGGGCTAAATTGGCTAAGAATGCCTTTTTGGAGCTAATTATGTCATTTCGAGGATAATTAGCTAAGTATAGGTCATTTTTTATTAAATAGGACATTTTGGACCTAACTAAGCTAATTATGTCATTTCGTAGGATAATTAGCCAATTTAGCCTTTCTTGGATAAGTCTAAGCTACGTAGAAGAAGAGATAGAGAAGAAGAAGTAAAATAAGGAGGAGGAGGAGGAGAAGAAGAAGGAAGAGGAGAAGAAGAAGAAAAGAAGAAGGAGAAGGAGAAGAAGAAGGAGAAGGAGAAGGAGGAAGAAGGAGGAAGAAGAAGGGGAAGGAGGAGCTCCTTCTCCTTCTCCTCCTTCTTCTCATTCTTCTTCTCCTCCTCCCTCTCCTCCTTCTTCTTCTCCTTTTTCCTCTTCCTTCCTTTCATCTTCCTCTTTTTCTCTTCTGGTCCCCTTCTTCGGGCTAAATTGGCTAAGAATGCCTTTTTGGAGCTAATTATTTCATTTCGAGGATAATTAGCTAAGTATAGGTCATTTTTTATTAAATAGGCCATTTTGGAGCTAACTAAGCTAATTATGTCATTTCGTAGG
The DNA here is from genome assembly GCF_904849725.1 of Hordeum vulgare subsp. vulgare. NCBI lineage: Eukaryota > Viridiplantae > Streptophyta > Magnoliopsida > Poales > Poaceae > Hordeum > Hordeum vulgare. Next base: position 259,987,168 of record NC_058520.1, read on the forward strand.
ATAATTAGCCAATTTAGCCTTTCTTGGATAAGTCTAAGCTACGTACAAGAAGAGATAGAGAAGAAGAAGTAAAATAAGGAGGAGGAGGAGGAGGAGGAGGAGAAGAAGGAGGAGGAGGAGGAGAAGAAGGAAGAGGAGAAGAAGAAGAAAAGAAGAAGGAGAAGGAGAAGAAGAAGGAGAAGGAGAAGGAGGAAGAAGGAGGAAGAAGAAGGGGAAGGAGGAGCTCCTTCTCCTTCTCCTCCTTCTTCTCCTTCTTCTTCTCCTCCTCCCTCTCCTGCTTCTTCTTCTCCTTTTTCCTCTTCCTTCCTTTCATTTTCCTCTTTTTCTCTTCTTGTCCCCTTCTTCGGGCTAAATTGGCTAAGAATGCCTTTTTGGAGCTAGTTATGTCATTTCGAGGATAATTAGCTAAGTATAGGTCATTTTTTATTAAATAGGACATTTTGGAGCTAACTAAGCTAATTATGTCATTTCGTAGTATAATTAGCCAATTTAGCCTTTCTTGGATAAGTCTAAGCTACGTACAAGAAGAGATAGACAAGAAGATGTAAAATAAGGAGGAGGAGGAGGAGGAGGAGGAGGAGAAGAAGAAGGAAGAGGAGAAGAAGAAGAAAAGAAGAAGGAGAAGAAGAAGGAGAAGGAGAAGGAGAAGGAGGAAGAAGGAGGAAGAAGAAGGGGAAGGAGGAGCTCCTTCTCCTTCTCCTCCTTCTTCTCCTTCTTCTTCTCCTCCTCCCTCTCCTCCTTCTTCTTCTCCTTTTTCCTCTTCCTTCCTTTCATTTTCCTCTTTTTCTCTTCTTGTCCCCTTCTTCGGGCTAAATTGGCTAAGAATGCCTTTTTGGAGCTAATTATATCATTTCGAGGATAATTAGCTCAGTATAGGTCATTTTTTATTAAATAGGACATTTTGGAGCTAACTAAGCTAATTATGTCATTTCGTAGGATAATTAGCCAATTTAGCCTTTCTTGGATAAGTCTAAGCTACGTAGAAGAAGAGATAGAGAAGAAGAAGTAAAATAAGGAGGAGGAGGAGGAGGAGGAGGAGGAGAAGAAGAAGAAGGAAGAGGAGAAGAAGAAGAAAAGAAGAAGGAGAAGGAGAAGAAGAAGGAGAAGGAGAAGGAGGAAGAAGGAGGAAGAAGAAGGGGAAGGAGGAGCTCCTTCTCCTTCTCCTCCTTCTTCTCCTTCTTCTTCTCCTCCTCCCTCTCCTCCTTCTTCTTCTCCTTTTTCCTCTTCCTTCCTTTCATTTTCCTCTTTTTCTCTTCTTGTCCCCTTCTTCGGGCTAAATTGGCTAAGAATGCCTTTTTGGAGCTAATTATGTCATTTCGAGGATAATTAGCTAAGTATAGGTCATTTTTTATTAAATAGGACATTTTGGAGCTAACTAAGCTAATTATGTCATTTCGTAGGATAATTAGCCAATTTAGCCTTTCTTGGATAAGTCTAAGCTACGTAGAAGAAGAGATAGAGAAGAAGAAGTAAAATAAGGAGGATGAGGAGGAGGAGAAGAAGAAGGAAGAGGAGAAGAAGAAGAAAAGAAGAAGGAGAAGGAGAAGAAGAAGGAGAAGGAGAAGAAGAAGGAGAAGGAGAAGAAGAAGGAGAAGGAGAAGGAGGAAGAAGGAGGAAGAAGAAGGGGAAGGAGGAGCTCCTTCTCCTTCTCCTGCTTCTTCTCCTTCTTCTTCTCCTCCTCCCTCTCCTCCTTCTTCTTCTCCTTTTTCCTCTTCCTTCCTTTCATTTTCCTCTTTTTCTCTTCTTGTCCCCTTCTTCGGGCTAAATTGGCTAAGTATGCCTTTTTGGAGCTAATTATGTCATTTCGAGGATAATTAGCTAAGTATAGGTCATTTTTTTGTTAAATAGGACATTTTGGAGCTAACTAAGCTAATTATGTCATTTCGTAGGATAATTAGCCAATTTAGCCTTTCTTGGATAAGTCTAAGCTACTTAGAAGAGGAGATAGAGAAGAAGAAGTAAAATAAGGAGGAGGAGGAGGAGGAGGAGGAGAAGAAGAAGGAAGAGGAGAAGAAGAAGAAAAGAAGAAGGAGAAGGAGAAGAAGAAGGAGAAGGAGAAGGAGGAAGGAGGAAGAAGAAGGGGAAGGAGGAGGTCCTTCTCCTTCTCCTCCTTCTTCTCCTTCTTCTTCTCCTCCTCCCTCTCCTCCTTCTCCTTTTTCCTCTTCCTTCCTTTCATTTTCCTCTTTTTCTCTTCTGGTCCCCTTCTTCGGGCTAAATTGGCTAAGAATGCCTTTTTGGAGCTAATTATGTCATTTCGAGGATAATTAGCTAAGTATAGGTCATTTTTTATTAAATAGGCCATTTTGGAGCTAACTAAGCTAATTATGTCATTTCGTAGGATAATTAGCCAATTTAGCCTTTCTTGGATAAGTCTAAGCTACGTAGAAGAAGAGATAGAGAAGAAGAAGTAAAATAAGGAGGAGGAGGAGGAGAAGAAGAAGGAAGAGGAGAAGAAGAAGAAAAGAAGAAGGAGAAGGAGAAGAAGAAGGAGAAGGAGAAGGAGGAAGGAGGAAGAAGAAGGGGAAGGAGGAGCTCCTTCTCCTTCTCCTCCTTCTTCTCCTCCTTCTTCTCCTTCTTCTTCTCCTCCTCCCTCTCCTCCTTCTTCTCCTCATTTTTCCTCTTCCTTCCTTTCATTTTTCCTCTTTTTCTCTTCTGGTCCCCTTCTTCGGGCTAAATTGGCTAAGAATGCCTTTTTGGAGCTAATTATGTAATTTCGAGGATAATTAGCTAAGTATAGGTCATTTTTTATTAAATAGGAAATTTTGGAGCTAACTAAGCTAATTATGTCATTTCGTAGGACAATTGGCTAATTTAGCCTTTCTTGGATGAGTCTAAGCTACGTAGAAGAAGAGATAGAGAAGAAGAAGTAAAATAAGGAGGAGGAGGAGGAGGAGGAGAAGAAGAAGGAAGAGGAGAAGAAGAAGAAAAGAAGAAGGAGAAGGAGAAGAAGAAGGAGAAGGAGAAGGAGGAAGAAGAAGGAGTAGGAGGAGCTCCTTCTCCTTCTCCTCCTTCTTCTCCTTCTTCTCCTTCTTCTTCTCCTCCTCCCTCTCCTCCTTCTTCTCCTCATTTTTCCTCTTCCCTCCTTTCATTTTTCCTCTTTTTCTCTTCTTGTCCCCTTCTTCGGGCTAAATTGGCTAAGAATGCCTTTATGGAGCTAATTATGTCATTTCGAGGATAATTAGCTAAGTATAGGTCATTTTTTATTAAATAGGCCATTTTGGAGCTAACTAAGCTAATTATGTCGAAGCAAGAATACTTGCGACCAGCCTGCAGCCAACGGAACTGAAGAGCTGCCTTGCATGTGGTGCACGGGAACCTTCCATGCACACACCAGCCAGCGAATAGCGCAAACGCCGGATAATCATGCGTCGAGTACATGTACCACACATGCATTTTGAAATTTGTTTTGGTAGCCGCGTCGTAGGTCTTAATCCCATTATCCCAGGCTTCTTGCAACTCATCCTTAAGCGGCTGCATGTACACATTCATATTCTTCCCCGGATAGTTGGGCCCTGGAATTATCAACGTCAAGAAAATGTTCTTTCTTTTCATAATCTCTCCGGGTGGCAAATTTAGTGGAATGACAAATACAGGCCAACAACTGTATTGTGCTGCCGTCATACCATACACATTGAACCCATCCGTGCTGATGGCAACTCTAGGTTGCCTTGGATCTTCCGATTTATCCTTATGTAATGCATCGAAGTGCCTCCACGCAAAACCATCTGAAGTGTGTACCAGCATCTTGTTCCCATCCGCATCTAGTTCGGTTCTTTTGCCCAATTTGTGCCATGTCATCTGTCTGGCCATCTCTTCGACCATGAAAAGACGTTGAAGTCTTGGTACGATTGGCAGATATCGAAGAACACTAATGGGGATTTTGGTCTGATTCTTCTCACCCATGCCGTTGTCTACCACAATATACCTGGAAGAATTGCAAATGGGGCAATAGTTCAAGGCCGCATACTCAAGCCTAAATAAGGCACATCCATTCTCACAGGCATGTATCTTCTCATAGGGCATCTTAAGTACACGGAGGATTTTCTCTGACTGGTACAGGTTTGCAGGCAGTACATGGCCTTTGGGTAGAAAGCGTCCAAATATCGTCATCATCGCGTCGTAGCATTCTCTGCCTAGGTTGAATTGAGCCTTCAGAGCCATTACTTGCGCGATGGCATCCAGCTGACAAAGCTCAGTCTGCTCGTGGAGAGGACGTTTTGAAGACTCCAGCATTTCATAGAAGGCCTTTGCAGATTCCTCCATCTCATCGTCCGAATCCCGAGCATCATCAAAGTCTTGCACCATGTCTTCAATCCCGGTACCATGCTCGTCGGTGCGACGACGAATCACCTCAGCTCTGGCACGTTGGTCAGACTCACCATGAAAAGTCCACACCGTATAATTAGGCGTAAAACCCCACTTCTGCAAGTGTTTACCCATTTCAAACTCTGTCTGCTTTTTCCAGTTGTCGCAGTTGGGACAGGGGCACCATGTTTTTTGCTGGCCATTTGCAAATGCGGCTCTCACAAACCCCCTGGTTTTTGTTAACCATTCATGGGTCATGTCTTTCTGACTAGGGTGACCAGTGTACATCCAAGCACGATCACTCATGTTGCCTAGCTACCTATTGGGGCACAAGAAATAAATACATAATTCATCATCTATATTCGTACGCTAATCAAGTTTGTCAGTTTTATTACGTCCAGGCAACCTACACGCTAATAGGTAAAGATAGGTCCTAATCCCACCCGAGTATGTGTAGACTGGGTTCGTTTTCCCATGCTCTGCTCCAGATGCGACGCAGAATTTCGGCAGCACCTCCCCGCTGTTCTCCTGATACACGTCTCGGCAATAAGCAGAGAGGATGTGTACCCGGAGAACAACAGGGGAGGCACTGACGAAATTCCACATCGGATCCGGAGCACAGCATACGGGAAAACAAACCCAATCTACACATACTCGGGCTGTCCATGGATAATGTTGGACAATTCGAAAGGATGGCGGTTATAAATATGCAAAGAAATGCATATTTATAGATGTCGCCCTTTCGAACGGGAGACGCATACTGGTCACGCATACACCTAATTGAAGAAACCTATAGCTAGCAAGTTTCATCGGCACGAAGACCGGGACAGAGCAAATTAAGGGGGTAGGAGGAGAAGTCATTTGTGCTCACCAACAAACGCAAGGGCGGAGCTCGTCCAACGCACGTGGAGGTCGTCGAACAACTGCACATTGAAATTCACCCGATCAACACAAATACGATGTTTTTATAATTAACATGATCGGAAAATATGTGACCTAACTCATAATTTACAAAACTATGACCCCGTGGGCCTCTGGAAGGCCGAAAAGCACCTTCTCGTTCAAAAGAAGGCAGAAGAGGTGTCGGGGGTCGGGGCTTAGTGGCGTCGGGAGTCAGTGCCGTCGAGGGTCGGTGGCATCGGGGGTCGGGGGGTTAGTGGCGTCGGTTGTGGGGGGTCAGTGGCGTCGGGGGTCCAGGGTCAGTGGCGTCGGGGGTCCAAGGTCAGTGACGTCGGGTGTCAGTGGCGTCGGGGGTCGGGGGTTGGTGGTGTCGAGCGTCGGGGGTCAGGAGTCGTGGGCCGAGGGTCTGGGTCGGGGGCAGTGGCGTCGGGGGTCGAGGGTTAGTGGCGTCGGGGGTCGGGGGTCGGGGGTCAGTGGCGTCGGAGGTCGATGGTCGGGGGTCAGTGGCGTCGGGCGTCAGGGGTCGGGGGTCGAGGGTCAGTTTCGGGGTGCCGGGGTTCCCTTTTCCTCTTCTTTCTTCTTCTCCTCTCTCCTCTTTTTCTTCTTCTTCTTCTTCTTCTTCTTCTTCTTCTTTTTTCTCCTCCTACTCCCCCTCCTCTTTTTCTCCTTCTATTCTTTTTCTTCTTCTTCTTCTTCTTCTTCTTCTTCTTCTTCTTCTTCTTCTTTCTCCTCCTCCTCCTCTTCTCTTCTTCTTCTTCTTCTTCTTCTTCTTCTTCTTCTTCTTCTTCTTCTTCTTCTTCTTCTTCTTCTTCTTCTTTTTTCTCCTCCTCCTCCTCCTCTTCTTCTTCTTCTTCTTCTTCTTCTTCTCCTGCTTTTTTTCCTTCTGCTTTTTTTCTTCTAACCTAACTAACTAACCTAATTAGCCTAATAATCTAACCAAATAAACTAACTAAATTACCCTATATATAATTAAAAAACTAACCTAATAAACTAACTAAAGTAATTAACTTTTTTAAAAAGAAAAACAGGAAAAACTCACCGGCAGGGGGCGGCGGCAGGGGGCGGCGGCGGCAGGGGGCGCGCGGCTGGGGGCTCGCCGCAGGGGCGTCGGCGGCAGGGGGCGGCGACGGCAGGGGGCGCAATGCAGGTGGCGCGCAGCAGGGGGCGGCGACGGCAGGGGGCGCAATGCAGGTGGCGCGGGCGCGCGGCAGAGGGCGGCGGCGGCAGGGGGCGGCGGCAGGGGGCGGCGGCGGCAGGGGGCGCGCCGCAGGGGAGGTGCCCTCTCGGGGAGGGGATCCCACGGGGAGGGGGTCGCCGGGGGGGTGGGCTCGCCGGGGGGGGGGTGGGCTCGCCGCGGGGAGGGGATCTCGCGGGGAGGGGGTCGCCGCCGTGGAGAGAGAGAGTGGTCGGGGTGAGAGAGAGAGAGACAGTGAGCGAGGGGGGGGGGTAACGGCCGTTATAGGGCCGTCCGCCCCCCGATGGCAAAGGGTCGTATGGCAGACGGCAAAGGGCCGTATGGCAGACGGAAAAGGCCCGCGGACGGCAAAGGCCCCGGATTTCGGACACGGCAGGCATGGGACCCACGCGTCCCCTTTGCCGTCTGCCCTGGGGCTCTTTGTCGTCTGCTGGGAGACGGCAAAGGACCCACACATGGCAAATAGTATTTTTGCCATGTGTCAGTTCTTTGCCGTCTGTATTGTGTCAACTGATGGCAAAGAGGTTCTTTGCCGTCAGCCAGCAGACGGTAAAGAACTGGCTGACGGCAAATTTCTGGATTCCAGTAGTGCTCAGAGTCCATTTCCTTGCCAATAAGTGCCCGAGCCTTTCTGAAACTAGTCTTCTTGTGCGATGAGGGCTTTGAAGATGAGGATTTTGAAGATTTCTTCTTCTTCTTCGAGTCATCAGAACTGTCATCCTTGTATTTCTTCTTCTTTGATTCGTTCCCCAACGGGGACGATCAGCAATGTAATGACCTGATTTCTTGCATTTGTGGCAGGTTGTTTTCTTGTAGTCCTCAGATGAAGATTTTTATTTCCTCATGTCTCTTCTTGAAGATATACCGAAATGGCCACGTCGTGTAAACCTCTGGTATTTCCTCACGAGCATTGCAAGCTCCTCTCCAAATTCTTCAGGGTCACCAATGTTGTCATCTGAGTCTTCTTCTTCAGATGAGGAAATTGCTCTAGCCTTCAGTGCACGTGGTCTGGAATAGCTTGGTCCATATAGATCTTTCTTTTCTTCTAGCTGGAATTCATGAGTATTGAGTCTTTCGAGTATATCAACTGGGTCAAGCATCTTGTAGTCTGGTCTTTCTTGAATCATCAGAACTAAAGTATCAAATGAAGAGTCCAAAGATCTCAGCAGTTTCTTCACAACTTCGTGATCAGTAATGTCTCGGGCTCCCAGTGCTTGCAGTTCATTTGATATGTCAGTGAGGCGATCAAAGGTGTCTTGGCAGCTTTCATTGTCATTCCTCTTAAAGCGATTGAAGAGATTGCGAAGAATATCAACACGAGAGTCACGCTGGGTTGATACTCCTTCATTTACTTTGCACAGTCTCTCCCAGATCAGTGTTGCAGAGCCCAAAGCACTCACTCTTCCAAACTGGCCTCAGCTCAGATGGCCACAGATGATATTCTTCACTTGAGAATCGAGTTGCTTGAATTTCTTCACATCAGCAGCAGAGACACTAGTAGAGATGATGGGGACGCCATGTTCCACAATATACCAGAGATCATTATCAATAGCTTGTAGATGCATTTGCATCTTGTTCTTCCAGAAGGGAAAGTTCTTTCCTTCGAAGGTAGGACATGCTGCAGTCACCTTAAACATGCCTGCAGTCAACATAACTAAAACTCTAGGTGGTTAACCAAAATCACACAGAAGAAGGGAGTACCTTGCTCTGATACCAATTGAAAGTGCGTTATATCGACTAGAGGGGGTGAATAGGAGATTTTTAGAATTTCATCACTAAGGAAATTCCTTTTGAGGAAATTCCTCACTCATGACTAACTTACAGCGGAAACCGTAAAGGATCAGAAGTGCAAAGTTTCACAACAGCAGTTTTTCAGAGTGAAGAATGTGAAAACAGATTGCACAGTGAGCAGGCACGCAGAAAACAGATGAGGATTAAGTAGCGTGAAGAATTTGGGGTTGAGTAATTTCAGAGAAAGTCTTCAGCAAATTCTTCAAACAGTAGCAGTGAAAGTCATCAACACATAGTCTGAGGAAAGTAAGGAGTTGAGGAATTAGAACCTGTATCATAGTGAATACAGTAGTTGATGACCCAGTTCCAACTGTTGTGACAGTCGTACATCTGGTTTGGAGCGGCTTGGTATTGAAACCAAAGGACACACAGTCCCTACCGTGTTCTCCTTGGGCTAAGAACACACAGTCCTCGCCAAACACTCCTGGTAAGTCTTCTGGGCAGACTTCCAAACCCTCACAAACTTGGTCACCCGGGGATCCACAATTGACTGCTGGAAAGCTCTAGACCATGACGACTAACCGTCTGGAAGATGCACAGTCCTCAAAGGTAAAAGGCTTCAGTCCCACACAGGAACAACTTCTTCAGTGATGCTCAATCACTAGGTTTGGTTTGGGGTTTTGGTGTATGGGGTATTTCCTCATTGATGAATTACTCTCGAAGACTCTGAGGAATTTGGGTTGCTCTTATGACAAGTGTCAGTTCCTAGCGGAGCAGCCAACCAGCTAATGGTTGTGGGGGCGGCTATTTATAGCCTGGGAGCATCCCGGCATGATTTGACACTAATGCCCTTAAGTAATATGACCATTGGTGTGGATAAGACCAATCACTTGGCGTGGCTATCAAAACGGTCGCTCAACTGTGAGAGTCCTCATGTCACTCGTATTCCTCACTTCAGGATTTTGGTAGGATTAGGCTTGGGTTGAGCATCATGAGGAAATTCATTTGAAAGTGTAACTTCGACCCCCTTTAACAGTACGGTGTTCCTATTACTCAAATGTGAAGAAAATAAAACAAAAAGAGTAAATCTTCATGCTTCAAAGTCTTCAAAATGATTTTTTTCAGGACACACTGAATTCCTCAATTTCAGTATCTTCATGAGGAATATCAATTTCATCGCAGATTCTTCGTGATTCAATTCTTCAGCTTCACACCAATTTCTTCAACCGAAGATATACATTTTTACGGGTCGACATTCATCAATTATCTCAAACTCCTCAGTGACTTATAGATCCTGTGTACACTCATAAACACATTAGATACTTAACCTATCAGTCTTCAAACCACCAAAATCACTAAGGGGCACTAGATGCACTTCCAACTTGAAGTGGAGGTAGCACCTCCCCTTCAAGCCTCGGGCACGGGCGAATGCCTGCCACCCACGGTTCAGGTACACATAATCGCAAGGGGTGACCTCGCCCTCGACCCAGAATGCCCTGCCGCAGCAACCGTCGGCCTGCAGCCAATGGCCCGAGTGCCCGCAGGACCGCATCATCTTCGCGAAGAAGCGTGCGAGCTGGAGCGAGGCAATCTCCAGCATGTCGACCCACTTCAAGAACTCCGTCGCTGTATCAGCCGCGTGGAGCAGCGGGCGAGGCAGTCGGGTGGCCACCTCCAACCTCCCACTCCGGCCGCCACGGGCACGCGTGCCGGACGAAGCCCCGCCATGGCTACCGATGCCGATCCTCGGGTAGGCGGAACTATGGCCGCACCCGCCATAAACCGCAGTCGACACCGCCGTGTACTTCCGAGGGTAGCCTCGCCCCCTCATGATAGTTGGGTCAGCAAGATCGTCGCCAGGGGCCTTCCCCTTCTCGGCAGCAGAGAACCTCCTCACCGGCGCCATGCTGCGAGTGTGGAGGGATGAAGATGGAAGGCGAAGAAGACTGAGGCGACACAAGCCTTATCGCCCTTGCCGGATTAAATAGGCAAACCAAAGCAGGTGGGCATCCCTTCGCGTTCCCTGGCCCATGACATTCATGAGGGGACGTGACCATGTGTCGTGTGTACATGCGCTGCCCTCAGAGAGCAATGATGGCCGGTGCAGCATCCAGGCGTCACATCATTTTGTCATGGCACGCTGTCAGGCACTTCGGGAACTGGAATATTGTCGGGTTGCGCGGCATGGGTGAAGCCTGGCCCGTAGACATTTAGGGCCTGCGACACTTCAGGCTGCCTCTAAGGCTTCGTTAGGAAGCCAGCGAAAGCGCACCTTGGGCCCCGGGGCTACTGTCGGTGTCCTGGAAACGAAGGTACCCGGACCTGCCTCTCTACGCCCAGGGCTGGCCCACCCCATCGATCAAGCACCAGCAGGCACGACAAGGCCCTCGTGAGGGACCAAATCTCATGGGGAGGGATGGAATCAAGACCCGCAAGGTCCCCCTCATGAACCCTCCAGAGCGGCGGATATTCCGAGGCAAGGCTCAACTTCAGGAGTCAAGGATGACGCCAAAGGCGGACAGGTGACCCGCAGATGGCAGAGCAGTGCAGTCCCCCCTTTTGTGCAAATAAGGGTGGGAGCCTGCATGAACCCCAAAGGCATCTTCCAAAGGTTTCCCTTCCGGTGCAACCAAGCCACCGACGCCCGACAGTAGGGCAGACGTCACCGCGGGCTTTTCCCAACAGCACGGACAGTTACTTTTCAGGCGAAGACCGCTTTTGACAGGGGAAGCACGTTCCTGTGTCTCCCACCGAAACTGGCTATTGTGGGATCCCCTCCCGCCTAGATAAGGGAGGAGCACCCTGGCCTCCACAATAAATAGAGAGGGTAGGATACCAGAGAGAAGGGGAGATCATCAGAAGCCTAGAACAACACACCAAGCCACTTGGCCTGCGAAGGAACAAAAGCACTGTACTATCTCGGTCATCAACCCCTGTGAGAGGCAATCCACCAAAGCAGGAGTAGGGTTTTACGCTTCGCATTGGCCCGAACATGCGTAAACTGATGTGTCCCGAGTTCTCCTCACCATCGCGTGAGTTCCTAGCCTAGCCAAGCGCGTAGAAAGTCTGTTAACCAGAATCTGTTGTGTGGTCTCTGCGCACGCCCCTGAGTTCGAATCCTTAGGGTTTTGCGGAGCCTGAAATCCGACAAGCGTAAACAATTATTCAAATAAGAGTTTTTCAATGAAGGACCTAGGAGAAGGTGCTTACATATTAGGCATCAAGATCTATAGAGATAGATCTAGACGTTTAATAGGACTTTCACAGAGCACATACC
>NC_058520.1:260008575-260033575 GCF_904849725.1 Hordeum vulgare subsp. vulgare
TTATTTGTTCTTGTTTGATTGCATGGAATAAATTCTAGTTCAATAATAACTTGCAAATTGATTTCATTGCCAAATTAAATTCCTATTTGAAAATACTTTATATATTTTGTTTTATGAGTTTTATTCTATGTTAACTTTTGTTTAGATCACCAACAATTTGTATTAAAGTTGAAATTGTTTTGATTTAAATCATGGTTAACATTGTTTTGATCATAAGTAGAGTTTAACAAAAACTTTTCAATTACTTATTTTTGCTAATAAATTTTTTAATGAAAAAATACTTTGTGTTATCTTAGTTATTTTATATTTTATTTTTTGTTATTTTACTATTTTAGTGTTTTATTTGTTGTTAGAGTAGAAGACTCTAGAGTTTTCTTTCAAGTTTCTTTTGGATTCTTGTTTGATTTGATTTATTGGATAAACTTTATTTGTTGTTGTGATATTGATTGTTAGAATGATTGCTAGTATAATTGCTGATGTGAATAATATGTTTGATTATATAGATTTCATTGGAGAGTGCTGAATAGTTCTGTCAAGTTATTTCCTGTGAGCGATATCTATCTTCATCAACCTTACCACGCAAGTTCACATTGATCATAATTTACCTATGGTTTTAGTGCATTAGTTCAACCTCGTCCACCTAGTGCATGCAAAGTAGGTACTTGGAAAATTGGTTATTGATGTAGTATCATGTGGTAGGCACTCATAAACCCGTGTTACTTTGGCCGGGACATTAATTTGATATGCTCCTAGTAGACGCGGTTTGGTCGAGTGTTTATCATGAGTGTTGTGAGAACTTAATAATCAAAACCTAAAGACTTCGAGACTTTCAAGACCTCATGATGCAATATACCTCTAGGTGAAGAACGGTTCGGATGGGCACCCTAGGGAAGCCAGTGCATGACCCGGGATGCATGGGGAAGTGCCATGACATCTTGCGGAAAGCTTCACCCATGCACAAAGAGATGGATGCATACTTCAAGACCTGAGGCTAACCTGCACTGTCACAAGTCATTATGAGCTCTGGCTTGGTTGGACATCGTGGTGACTTTGGACGGGCGGTGCTACGAGATATAGAAGAATGGTAGGATTGGATGGGCACCGAAAGTGTCTCGGAGGAACCCTTTGGAAGACTATGTTTTGATCATTCGGTTCTCAAACACGCTGAAGTGTGAGGACTTCAACGGAGGCGATCAAATCTTGTGGGGGACGTGTGCAAAACTCTACAAAGTACTCAAACCTAATCGATAGCCGTATCCATGGTCATGAACAACTTGAGCCAAAGGAACTAAAGCTATTAGGAATTCTCAACACTATTAACTTATTGATGTGGGAAATATTGATAACTTGGGTATGAGAAATGGTTGGCGGAACCTTCTCATTAACAACCAACAATGTAGTAAATTTTCCTTTCACCTATCTCTTGTTGTAGGAAAAAATTGCTTTACGCAAAACTTAAACTACAGCTTCACCTTCCATATATGCATATAGAATAGATGATATTTTCACCCCTCTCTTTTGTGACTTGCCAGTATATTCAATATGCTGACCTAAACGGATGCAACGTATTATGTTGCAAATGTTTTCTACGACCAATAAGAGTACGATTCAGGGTTACGGTATGCACTCAACCTGCCATTGGTGTTTATTGGGACTCCACTCTCTTGCTTAATTCTGCTGAGATTTTGAGGCATATATCAATTTTAAATTATTTACATGTGATTGCACTTTGATATATACATTGATGTACTGTGTGTGCCAACATACTGATCAGGGATGGCACAGATACACAGAGGCTCGACTCGTTTTGAGTCTGGCCACTACAGAAATGGTATCAGAGCACATGTTGACTGTAGGACGTGACCCTAGGAAATGGCTTAGAAATAGGAAGACCTTGATAGGAACAACTCTTGTATTCACTACTCTCATACCTCTTGATTCTTTTACTAAACATTCCCTATTTGAAACTATAGATGGAGAGCTACACTCTGAATGAAAGAGAGCACTACGAAGATGTTCTCGGAGGCCCGTTTCTCATGGAGCTGGTACAGATGATGAAGTTCCTGATACCTGAGATCAAGGTGACTAAGAGGAAGTCTATATTTTGGGGTGTCGGAACTAAAGCTTTTGGACGTAAAGAAGACCCCAAGACTGAAGACATCAACTATGGCACACTAGCATATGACTATGATATGGGAATGAACATTGTTGTTCATGATGCTATCGCACGTTTGAGCTATCGTCGTCGTGTTGAGTTAGGTACCCACTACTTTGGAAGACATGGATGTTAGAAGCCTAAGGGAGCACACATCATTATGACGGGCGAGCAGTAGGTGAATTTTTCACCTCTACTGGTGTGTAATCAAGAATTAGAACATTATATCAAGAACCTTCAAATGGACCTTCTCTCAGAATTGTTTGAGAATGACGCACTCCATGAGAGTCTCAATACCGAGAAACTGAAGGTAGCCAATGTGAATAAACACGATCCCAAGATTAAGAAACTTCATCAAGACTTGAAGAATAGTCAAGCCATGGCACATGCTACTGATGTTGAAATCCAGAAGCACAAGAGACAACTCCTGGAACTACAAGGACAGCATCGGAAACTCCACGTCAATAGGGAATATCTAGCAGAAGAACATGAGAACATCAAGACTGACCAGAAGAATCCCACTGATGATGAAGGCATGATATGAGCTAACTTAGTAGTAGTAGCCCCAACCTGAGAGAAATAAAGATGAATGTTTTTGTGTATTTCGTGATCGACCATACCAACTTTATGTGGGTTGCGATACTATATGATTGATTGAATTTTATCAATGTGTGGATTTGATTTTAGATACTTTTGTGTCATTTGTTTATATCTTTTCCCTCTCTCTCTCTTACCCATCTCATCCCAAAAACCTTGGACCCAATAGATGTCATATGAAGCTGGACTTGTAATCTCTGGACCAATGACCCAACTGGAAGCTAAAATATGGATTTAGAACATGGAGAACCACCTCGGGAGCAATTTGATTTCAAGGAAGTATGAAGTGGCACGCGCTCTTCAGTACTTTACCCAAGGTGCTGCTATGTGGTGGAAAATGCATCATGCCATGCAAGGATTTAGAGGAGCAGAAACTTGGGACAAATTCAAGAAGACTCTGTTAATATGTCGTCTCATTCAAAAGTGCTATGATAACCCGATGAAGAAGCCTTGTGCATGCAAGATCTATGGAGAAATAGGACACTCCCAGGAAGAACACAAGGATGGATGCCTTCATTGTGAAGAAAATCACCCAGCTGAGGAGTGCCCGAGTAGTTAGGTGACTTGTTCCTTGTGTGAGCGAACCACCCATTACATAGCTCAGTGTCACATTTACCCCAAGGTGCAACAAGTTGTCAAGCAGCAGAAAGAAAAAATGGAGGAAACCCTCAAGAAGAAGATTCCACAAGAACCTGTGATGAAGGAAAATACTAAAGACCCTGATGGGGAAGCCCTAACCATATTTTTCTCTAATGCCTGCTACTCATGTGGAAAAGAAGGATATTTTTCACAAGATTGCACGAAGGAAAGCCAAGAGTATGTGGGTAACTTCCCGACAGAAAAAGTAGAGTTTGGTCCTCATGAAATAGAAGACCTGGCCAGAACAAAGATGTCCACAAAGAAGAGAAAGTACACTCTGACAAGCCAAATGCCCGCAGATAAGGACCTGAGTGATATCCCATGTTTAAATGCAAGACTTCAGGCCACTATGCCAATATGTACCTAGCAAGGAAGCAGGAAACCCAAGGAGCAAAAGGAAACACCAAGAAGCCTCGAGACAGGTCAGATGTTGTTTGTTTTCGTTGCAAGGAAGCAGGACATTATGCTACTAAATGTCCACACGGGAAGAAAGCTAAAATGGAGTAGTTAAGTTTTGACAATAGCAATAAGTGTAACATGAAGCACTCTTGTTTTCACGAGATTATGGAATTGAATTTTATAATGTAACACTTAGAGATTGTAATAACTTCATGAATCAATGGAATTTATTGTGTCATGATTTCCTATGTGTAAATTGTATGAGTTGCTTCTCTATAAACAAAGATCTCTAACCATTTTTGAGGATATGGGAAAATATGGTCTATGCATGCATGAGTATATTTCATTTTAAGTGTGGTAGTAACCGGTAAAAACCACATGATCCAAGGAATAGGAACGTACCATGCATACCAAGGAGCCAAATCCACTCAATACCGTTGAAGGAAATGTTGGACCATATCGAACTATGTGGGTGACAACATTTGTAACAAAGTACTTCTGAAGTTGGAATTTCTAAAAATAGAATGAGGAAGAAATGAAGGAATTATTATGAGCAACCAATACGTCTCAGCCACTCACAACACGCCACGTAGCCCGCCGTGCGCTAGTTATCTTCTTTTTTCTTTTTTTTAATTCTTTTGCATAAATAGTTTTTCATTTTGTTTTGTTTATATATTTTATATTTTCAATTATTTTTGAGTGAAATGTTTTGCATCATGTCACAAATTTTGTCTAGTTTTTGTAGATATAAAGTTTGACCATGTTTGAATAATTTAAATTTGAATTCTAACAGATTTGATTTAAATCTTGTTTTCTAAATATCTTGATTTTAAAAATAGGTTTTTAGTTGATTCTTTTTTCTACTGGTCACTAGTGGTCTTATTTATCATTTGGTATAATTTAAGAATTTTTAGAATATTTTAAATTAAGATTTTAAGAAAAACAGATTCTGTTTTAGTTCTTTTTTAGGTTGATTGCTTTTTATTTTGTATTAATTTCTTTTAATTTGTTTTATTTTGTAATTGTGAGAAGTTATATTTTGCTTTTTGTTATTTACCAATAACTTTTCAACTACAACAACTAAATTTTATTTTATTTATTTTTATTTGATTGCATGGAATTAATTCTAGTTCAATAATAACTTGCAAATTGATTTCATTGCCAAATTAAATTCCTATTTGAAAATACTTTATATATTTTGTTTTATGGCTTTTATTGTTTGTTAAGTTTTGTTTAGATCAGAAACAATTTGTATTGAAGTTGAAATTGTTTTGATTTAATCCAAGTTTAACATTCTTTTGATCATAAGTAGAGTTTAACAAAAACTTTCCAATTACTTCTTTTCGCTAAAAAAATTTTATGAAAAAATAATTTCTGTTATCTTAGTTATTTTATAATTTGTTTTTTGTTATTTTACTATTTTAGTGTTTCATTACTGTTAAGTTTAATTAGGACAAAAACTATTTTGTGATTGTTATAGTAGAAGAGTCCAAAGTTTTCTTTGAAGTTTCTTTTGGTTTCTTGTTTGATTTGATTTATCGGATAAACTTTATTTGTTGTTGTGATATCGATTGTGATGAGGACATGACTACCTTTGATATTATCACAATCATTGCATATGCGTATTTATTTGAGGCGATTTCTGATAAAACTCATGCAATAATTTATTTATGTTATCCGGAACAAAATTACTTCACATGTTTTAATTTTATGCCTAAATGCCGACTGGCCAAACACTTGGATGAATCAAGAAGTTCTCTCACGTCACTTTTAGCCCAATAGAAGATAGAGTCCAAGTCTTTCATGTTCTGGACTCAGATTCGGACTACACTGACATACATGTACCAATAAGACTTCAACTTTTTCATCCGGACTTCGAATTGTATGATACTTTTTGGGCTGCAAAGTAGATTTTACTTGATTTTAGGCCCAATTGGAATCACCTTCAAATTTGTCCGAAGCGTGGACATCTCGACCAAACAAAATGACGTTGCACCAGAATCCAAGTAAAACAACAAGTCCAAAGGTGTTGCACCACCTCCACTTGGGCCCATAGGCCTTGTATGACCTAGGGTTAGTTTTAGGCTTCCTTGGGATGTCCTCTGTCCTCCTTGGCCGCCACCCCTTTCTCCTATATAAGTAGATCAACCTAGTAGATTTTTGCTTGGGATTTGTTTAGCTAAAAGTTAGCTATTGCAACTTCGTGTACTTCGTTTGTGTCCAACGACCAGACTAAGATCACTTTTGGATCGCCACCCTTATCAATACTTCATATATATTCACAATATTCAGATTGCAATATCATATTCTTGCTTGTTCTTCGATTGCTTGCAGGAATAGACCTTCATGGTCAGGTTGATCGTGCTCCGGCGTGGTCAGTAACCTCTTAGAGTTGGTTTAGCGATTGCTAAGGCGCAACGTCGTGCACGTTTGTAGTCGAATCGTCAAAGTCGTCTCCACCAGATCGATAGCCACCATATCATCGAAAGATCGAGACCCTCGCCTCTATCAACATCAAGTGTTATCAGTTTTCAGGTTGCTCGGTGAGAATTTCCAGTTATCCCTAGATTAGATTTATTTTTCTTACCTATTACCCTAGAAAAAACCAGAAAAAATAGTTAGATCTAGTCATCCTTTGTCCAAGCCAGTCTGAGCCTTTGCAATTTTCTTTTTAGTGCTTGCATACTTGAATTATCGGTTGCATCGTCATGTCAAGTTGCTGGTCTTAGCGTATAGTCTTTTAGAGTTTCGAGTTGTGTTCACAAGTTGTCACGCCGTCGCCGCACCATCCTCATCGTTGCTTCCATATACCACCATCACGCCGCCGTCATCCCTTCCGTTGTCGCCCACCACCATCCATCAATATTCACCACGTGCTTTAATTGTTCATTGTCATGATCATACTTGAGGTCATTCGCATCTATGCTTGATCCAATCTGCATCTTAATTGGTTTTTCAAGAGAAGAGAAAAAAAGTGAGAGCAAAAAAAAAGAAAAAAAGCGAGAGAAAAAAAGTGAGAGAAAAAAGAAAAAAATACAAATTTCGGACCTATCTAGAGTAAATCCCGTATGTGAATTCGCATTGAAAACTCTTTTGTGCACTCTTTAGTAAAACAGGTGTATCTTCCTCATACGATGTCCTTTTTGGCTCCGCGAGTATTAAAATTCGAGTTATCGACGAGCCGCATCTGAATAGTTGATCAAGAAAGTTCAGTATTGTCACCTCCAAATCGGCTTCTAAATAGGACTTTTTGCCCTCCGAACGTCAGGAACACAGTTTGTCAATATTTTTCAGGTACGTTCCCGAATTTTTGATTCCTCATACAATCTCGGAATTGACTGATTCTTTTTGCATTCGAAAGCTTGAGTCAGTAGTATTCTTGAGAAAGAATATCAGAAATTTCACATAATATTTTCAAGAGGGAAGTTCTAGAGATAGTTTTGGTTTATCCTGCTTGGGGTCATTTATCATCACTATCTTTACTGCCATTGTGATCTTCACTTATATCTTCGTATCCAGAGCTACTTCATATCATCCATTGCTGCTATTTGTGATTTGACGTGACTCCATTAGTGTTCTAGGCTCGCGTCTCTAGTACGGTCTAGCCTAGGACCAGCACAATACTGTCGTTGAGCGTTTATTCAGCATTGCATCTTTGAATTGATTATTGCTAATCTTTTGCTACCATACATTAAGCCTTCCTATCTCCACATATTTGTACACCATGTATACATACGTTTACTTGGTAATCGCTTTACTCAATCTTCGGAGATATTGACACCGTCGGTTGCTGGTCACCACCTTCTGCATGGTAAGAATTTGTAAGACATTGATATTTGCTTTACTGTGAGCGTTTTACCACCACATCCTCGTAGTTCATAGGAACAACATTCTTGGATTTTTGTTTCTTGTTTCTACTAGTCATGACAGGATCCAAAGTTGTCAGTTCATGGGCTTCTTCGATAGTGGGAGACGTGCCACCACAACAACTGTTACGAGAGGTGTAGAGAGATACAAATGCACATCATCAGGTTAATGTTTATATACCACCAATTAATGGCTGTTTTAGACCTGCTTTATATATTGAATGGGAATTTGAAATAAATGATATATTTTCTTCCCATAATTTTGTTGAACATAAGAAATTTAAGGTCGCAGTTGGTTCTTTCACCGCTTATGCTTCAGTTTGGTGGAGCGAATATGTGACATCCCGAGACCGATGTTCGAGAAGATTCCCCTTTTATTCCGTTTTCGTCGTGTGATTACTTTTATTTGTCGCATCATCATCGCATCATATGCGTCATCTGCATTGCATCGGCACTCCGTTGTCGCCAGTTTTAAAAAGTTGGATCCGTTATTAGTTGTCGGTTCTCGTTGTTGCCCGTTCTGAGCACGACCACACACGCACGCGCCCGCGACATCGTTTAAATCTTGTTTTTCAAAGTATGTGTAAAACTTACTCCGATTGGGTTGAAACTTGGTGTGCGGTCTTATTTTAATATAGGTAGGCCGCCTGCCAAATTTTGTCGCAATCGGAGTCCGTCTGGTACCCGAACGGTCAACCGTAGCGGCACCGTATTCGCTCTATTATCGGACGTTTTTCGGTGTTTAAGAATCGTGTTGCCGCGTCGCGCTATTTCCCTCTAACCTCCGCTTAGACACTCTACACAGCCACCTAGTGGGCGTTTGATCGCGATCACGTAGTCGAAAACGGGGCCGGAGTCGGACAACCCTAGCCCCATGTCTATAAATAAACAGCCTCCCCTTCCTAATCTAGCCCTAACCCTAGTCCACCTCGGGATCCGCGCAACCCAAACCCCCCAGCCGCAGCTCCTCTCTCCTGTCTCCCTCCCTCAGCCATGAGGGCCCGCCCGAGCCCATCCGATGCCCGTCGGGCCCAGTACCAGCCGCCGCCCGGGTTGTGCTCGCGGGAGAACCTCGAGCTCCCTCCCCATGGCACCCCTCTACCGAGCCCCCCCGCAGCTCCTCTACGAGCCGCCGCGCTGGGACGCAGCCGCAACCGTCGCCTCGCCGGCCACCGGTCACCGATGGCGACCAGGTCCCCCTCGCCTCGCACCTCCCTCTCCTCCTGCCCGTGCTCTCTTTCTATAACCTCCCCCTCCCTCTGTCATCTGTGGGCACGAGCTCGCCGTGGCCTCCTCGCGCTTCGCCGCCGCCGGGAACGGAGCCCCAAGGCTAGATCCAGCCGGCCTCCACCGCCACGGTGTCCCGCCGCCGCCTCCGCGCGACCTCGCCGCCGACGCTCGCCTGGAAGCAGGCACCGCCGCCTCCTGTCCATGTCAGGACGAGGGGCACGACGATGGCTCGCCCGTTGACTCGCGCGTCCCGCGCTGGGCCGCGCCACGCTACAGGCCGCCCCGAGGCCCAGTGGCCTACCTACCCCAGCTGCCTCCCCCGATCCGCATCCTCTCCTGGGCTGAGCCCACTAGGTGAGCAGCCCACCCTTCCTCTATCCCTCGCTCCCAGCGAGATTTATTATTTAGCACTGCCCCTCTTTGGCCCACTAGCTGCAGATTCGGCCCATAGATGTTTTTTAAACCTGGGATTAATTCTATATTACAAGAATATGCCGTATTTTAAAACACCCGTAGATTTTAAAACGAGAATCGGATCACAATGATTTATATATGAAACTTGATTATCTTTCCGCGTAGATTATTATTTGGCAACTTGCATGCATGTTTGAAGTGGTTTGACTTGCCGTATGCCTAGATTTGCGTGTTGTCCTATTATGTTAATTATCCCGTATTAATTTTCATGCGTGTACGGATTGTTCCAACCCCGTAGTTTAAATGCTCGTGTTTTTAGGGACCTATTACCATGTATTTTAGAGTAGTTGTTGGTATTTTTGCATATAGGATTCGGTCGTTAGTTTGCTATTTCATGTTTAGGACATATTATGCATATGCGTGTGGCGTTGTTTTTGTTTTGCACCCCTCATGTTATATATGTATTCAGGTTAGAAAAATCCATAGAATTTGACTGTGCATTCAGTTTTAGCTTTTGAGCAAGTTAGTGCACGTGATATTTTGCCATGTTGGCCTTTTGTTTATTTTGTGTGATTTAATCCGTGCATGATATGAATAAGTTGACAACTAGAGATTTGTCCTTGGATGTGTAGGATAGCCTCTGGTAATTTGGGTTGCAATATAAATCCATGTTTAGGTGTTGTTTGCTTGTTCTCAACATGCTAGTAAATAGTGCTGATTTGGAGATGCTGAAATCTGTTATATTTTGTTGCTGTCTTTCCATGAGTTTATCTGGTGACCTGTAGCTCTTTTGAGGTTGGTGCAATGGAGTTAGTTCTAGACCTTAAGATTGATGTCAACTTTCATGTCATTTGGTGCCCTGTAGCATATAGTTTTGTTGCTGTCAATATGCCTTCAGATCGAAAACTTTACTGTCGTAAACTGTTATTTTCACCAAGTCTAAAACTATGTGTGACATGCGGTTTTGTGAGTTCTTTTCCAAGTGATCTATGCTTCCATGCTAGATGTTATTAGTAGAATGTTGTAGTGCATGTTGACCTCTATTGCCTCATGCATTGTTTGAGCATTTTGGAATTGTGTACCTTGTAGTTTTGGGGTGTAGAAAATGCTATGTGGCTGATTTTGGCAGATTATGTCTATTTCTTGTTTAGCTCGTAGTTGTTGAATCGTTGCTTCGTTTTGATCGTGTCCTACATGAAACTTTCTTAGAATCTCGTGTAGTTTCATATTGTCTTGCACAGGATGGCTACTTTAAGGATCGAGCCCGTGCGATCCTGTCCACGAAAATATCGGACGAAATCTCTCTCATGAATTTGTTATGGCTTGTTTCGTAAGCCTCACCTTGTGTTTTATTGGAGTATGGTAATTAGAGTTGCTTTGATGTCAAGTGGTGATTTCAGATCTTTCCTTAGCAGTGTTCTCATATTCATATTAGAGTGCTAATTCTTTTGCTCAAATCAACTTGTGTTTTCAATTTCATGTCAACCGGAGTTGTCCTATCAATTCTTGTCCAACCGGTGTGCTCCTCTTCAGTGAATTTAGTCCTCTCCAATTTTGGAAGATCAATAATCATTTCTTTCCGGAGTTCATCTCATCTGCCCCAAGTGTCTTGGTTTTTCCCGCCCTCTCAGCCTTTTCTTCAGTGATTCAATTCTCATCCAAGTGCATTTCATTTCATTGTTGCTTCCGTTATCTTTTCTTACATGCCCTATCTGGGGATTCTTTGTGAAGATTTTCAGGAGCTTCGTGTTCATCATTATTCATTCTTGTCATCTTTTCCGGTGAATTCAACTTAGTTATCCGTGTTCATCATATCCTTTTTTCATCCTTCCAATTCTTTCCTGTGTTGGAAATTCTTATCAGCCTCTCTTGTTATTATTCATGTCTCTCTATTCTATCTGGAGTGTTGAAGATATTTCAGAAGTTTCTTCTTGTCAATTCTTTCAATTATTTTGAGGTGCTAACCTCATCATGTTTTCTTTATACCGGTGCAATATCTCTCTTCTGAGCAACCTTTTCAACGGTGATTTCTTTGAGTGGGCCAATAACCCACAGATTTCCCAGAATCTTATTTGGCTCTTGTAATCGTTTCGGAGTTCTCTTGTTCTTTTCAACTATGACATAAGTATGAATTGTTGGGGAACGTCGCATGGGAGACAAAACTTTTCCTACGCGCATGAAGACCTATCATGGTGATGTCAATCTACGAGAGGGGATTTTTGATCTACGTACCCTTGTAGACCGTACAGCAGAAGCGTTAGTGAACGCGGTTGATGTAGTGGAACGTCCTCACGTCCCTCGATCTGCCCCGCGAACCGTCCCGCGATCAGTCCCACGATCTAGTGCCGAACGGACGGCACCTCCGCGTTCAGCACACGTACAGCTCGACGATGATCTCGGCCTTCTTGATCCAGCAAGAGAGATGGAGAGGTAGAAGAGTTCTCCGGCAGCGTGACGGCGCTCCGGAGGTTGGTGATGATCTCGTCTCAGCAGGGCTCCGCCCGAGCTCCGCAGAAACGCAATCTAGAGGTAAAACCGTGGAGATATGTCGTCGGGCTGCCGTGGCAAAGATGTCTCAAATCAGCCCTAAAACCTCCGTATATATAGGGGGAAGAGGGGGAGCCTTGCCTTGGGGTCCAAGGACCCCTAAGGGCTTCAGCCGAGCCAAGGGGGGCAGCCCTCCCCTTCCAAACCGAGTCCAACTAGGTTTGGAAGGAGGAGTCCTTCCCCCTTTTCCCACCTCCTCTTTTTTTTCTCTTTGATTTTTCTTCCTATGGCGCATAGGGCTCTTTTGGGCTGTCCCACCAGCCCACTAAGGGCTGGTGTGCCACCCCCAATGCCTATGGGCTTCCCCGGGGTGGGTTGCCTCCCCCCCGGTGAACTCCCGGAACCCATTCGTCATTCCCGGTACATTCCCGGTAACTCCGAAAACCTTCCGGTAATCAAATGAGGTCATCCTATATATCAATCTTTGTTTCCGGAGCATTCCCGAAACCCTCGTGACGTCCGTGATCTCATCCGGGACTCCGAACAACATTCGGTAACCAACCATATAACTCAAATACGCATAAAACAACGTCGAACCTTAAGTGTGCAGACCCTGCGGGTTCGAGAACTATGTAGACATGACCCGAGAGACTCCTCGGTCAATATCCAATAGCGGGACCTGGATGCCCATATTGGATCCTACATATTCTACGAAGATCTTATCGTTTGAACCTCAGTGCCAAGGATTCATATAATCCCGTATGTCATTCCCTTTGTCCTTCGGTATGTTACTTGCCCGAGATTCGATCGTCAATATCCGCAAAGTCGAGGTTTATAAACGATCACATTTTTGTCATTGTCCGTCTTCCTCTTAAAGATCCATTTGTTCCGAATAGCCTTACGCCCTCAGGCAGTACTTCCAAAGTCCACACTTTGTTCTCATACATGGATCCTATCTCGGACTTCATGGCTTCTTACCATTTGTTGGAATCTGGGCCCACCATTGCTTCTTCATAATTTGCAGGTTCATTGTTGTCCAACAACATGATTGATAAGACGGGATTACCGTACCACTCTGGAGCAGCACGTGGTCTCGTCGACCTACGTGGTTCGACAGAAACTTGAACCGGAGTTTCATGATCATCATCATTAACTTCCTCCTCAACCGGCGTCGCAACGACAGAGGTTTCCCCTTGCTCTGCGCCACCATCTAGAGGGATGAGAGGTTCGACAAGCTCGTCAAGTTCTATCTTCCTCCCACTCAATTCTCTCGAGAGAAACTCCTTCTCGAGAAAAGCTCCATTTCTAGCAACAAACACTTTGCCCTCGGATTTGAGATAGAAGGTGTACCCAACTGTCTCTTTTGGGTAACCTATGAAGATGCACCTTTCCGCTTTGGGTTCCAGCTTTTCAGGCTGAAGCTTTTTGACATAAGCATCACATCCCCAAACTTTAAGAAACGACAACTTTGGCCTTTTGCCATACCACAGTTCGTATGGTGTCGTCTCAACGGATTTTGATGGTGCCCTATTGAAAGTGAATGCAGCTGTTTCTAATGCATAGCCCCAAAACGATAACGGCAAATCGGTAAGAGACATCATAGATCGCACCATCTCTAATAAAGTACGATTACGACGTTCGGACACACCATTACGTTGTGGTGTTCCAGGCGGTGTCAACTGTGAAACAATTCCACATTGTCTTAAGTAAGCACCAAACTCGAAACTCAGATATTCACCCCCACGATCAGACCGTAGGAACTTGATCTTCTTGTTACAATGATTTTCAACTTCATTCTGAAATTGCTTGAACTTTTCAAAAGTTTCAGACTTGTGCTTCATTAAGTAGACATAACCATATCTACTCAAATCGTCAGTGAAGGTGAGAAAATAACGATATCCGCTGCGTGTCTCTACGCTCATCAGACCACACACATCGGTATGTATGATTTCCAACAAGTCACTTGCACGCTCCATTGTTCCGAAGAACGGAGTTTTAGTCATCTTGCCCATGAGGCATGGTTCGCACGTGTCAAGTGAATCAAAGTCAAGTGACTCGAAAAGTCCATCGGCATGGAGTTTCTTCATGCGCTTTACACCAATATGACCTAAGCGGCGGTGCCACAAAAATATGGCGCTATCATTGTTAACTCTAACTCTTTTGGTCTCAATGTTATGTATGTGTGTATCACTATCAAGATTCAATATGAACAATCCTCTCACATTGGGTGCATGACCATAAAAGATGTTACTCATAGAAATAGAACAACCATTATTCTCTGACTTAAAAGAGTAACCGTCTCGCAATAAACAAGATCCAGATATAATGTTCATGCTCAACGCAGGCACTAAATAACAATGATTCAAGTTCATAACTAATCCTGATGGTAACTGAAGTGAAACTGTGCCGACGACGATTGCATCAACCTTGGAACCATTTCCTATGCGCATCGTCACTTCATCTTTCGCCAGCCTTTGTCTATTTCGCAGTTCCTGTTTCGAGTTGCAAATATGAGCAACAGAACCGGTATCGAATACCCAGGCACTACTACGATAGCCGGTTAAGTACACATCAATAACATGTATATCAAATATACCGGATTTTTCTTTGGCCGCCTTCTTATCAGCCAGATACTTGGGGCAATTGCGCTTCCAGTGACCCATACCCTTGCAATAGTAACACTCTTTTTCAGGCTTAGGTCCAGCTTTGGGTTTCTTCGTCGGATTGGCAACAGGCTTGCCGCTCTTCTTTGAATTACCCTTCTTGCCTTTGCCGTTTCTCTTGAAACTAGTGGTCTTATTCACCATCAACACTTGATGCTCTTTACGGAGTTCACACTCTGCGACTTTCAGCATCGCAAACAACTCGCCGGGAGACTTGTTCATCCCTTGCATGTTGTACTTCAACACAAAGCCTTTATAGCTTGGCGGCAGTGAGTGAAGGATTCTGTCAGTGATAGCCTCTTGCGGGAGTTCAATCCCTAGCTCAGCTAGACGGTTTGAGTACCTAGACATTTTGAGCACATGTTCACTGACAGATGAGTTCTCCTCCATCCTGCAAGCATAGAATTTATCGGAGGTCTCAGACCTCTCGATCCGGGCGTTCTTCTGAAAGATAAACTTCAACTCCTGGAACATCTCAAATGCTCCATGACGCTCAAAGCGACGTTGAAGTCCCGGTTCTAAGCCATACAAGACTGCACATTGAACTACTAAGTAGTCCTCCTTACGTGCTAACCAAGCGTTCTTAACATCCTGGTCAGACGTAGCGGGTGGTTCATCTCCTAGCGCAGCTTTAAGGACATAATCCTTCTTCCCAGCTTCTAAGATTATCTTAAGATTACGAGCCCAGTCTACAAAGTTGCTTCCATCATCTTTCAACTTAGCTTTCTCTAGGAATGTATTAAAATTCAGGGTGACTGTCGCGTGAGCCATGATCTACAACACAAATATATTCAAAGTGGACTTAGACTATGTTCAAGATAATTAGAGTTTAACTTAATGAAATTACTCGCTAAACTCCCACTCAAAAAGTACATCTCTCTAGTCATTTGAGTGGTTCATGATCCACTTACACTAGCTCAAGTCCAATCATCACGTGAGTTGAGCATAGTTTCAGTGGTAAGCATCCCCATGCTAATCATATCATCTATATGATTCATGATCGACCTTTCGGTCTCATGTGTTCCGAGGCCATGTCTGCACATGCTAGGATCGTCAAGCTTAACCCGAGTGTTCCGCGTGCGCAACTGTTTTGCACCCGTTGTATGTGAACGTTGAGTCTATCACACCCAATCATCACGTGGTGTCTCAAAACGACGAACTGTAGCAACGGTGCACAGTCGGGGAGAACACAATTTCGTCTTGAAATTATAGTGAGAGATCACCTCATAATGCTACCGTCGTTCTAAGAAAAATAAGGTGCATAAAAGTATTAACATCACATGCAATTCATAAGTGACATGATATGGCCATCATCACGTGCTCCTTGATCTCCATCACCAAAGCACCGGCACGATCTTCTTGTCACCGGCGCCACACTATGATCTCCATCAACGTGTCGCCATCGGGGTTGTCGTGCTACTCATGCTATTACTACTAAAGGTACATCCTAGCAAAATAGTAAACGCATCTGCAAGCATAAACATTAGTATAAAGACAACCCTATGGCTCCTGCCGGTTGCCGTACCATCGACGTGCAAGTCGATTTATCTGTTACAACATGATCATCTCATACATCCAATATATCACATCACATCATTGGCCATATCACATCACAAGCATACCTTCAAAAACAAGTTAGACGTCCTCTAATTTTGTTGTTGCATGTTTTACGTGGTGACCATGGGTATCTAGTAGGATCACATCTTACTTACGCAAACACCACAACGGAGATATATGAGTTGCTATTTAACCTCATCCAAGGACTTCCTCAGTCAAATCCGATTCAACTAAAGTTGGAGAAACTGACACCCGTCAGTCATCTTTGAGCAACGGAGTTACTCGTAGCGATGAAACCAGTCTCTCGTAAGCGTACGAGTAATGTCGGTCCGAGCCGCTTCGATCCAACAATACCGCGGAATCAAGAAAAGACTAAGGAGGGCAGCAAAACGCACATCACTGCCCAGAAAAACTTTTGTGTTCTACTCGAGAAGACATCTACGCATGAACCTATCTCATGATGCCACTGTTGGGGAACGTCGCATGGGAAACGAAAATTTTCCTACGCGCACGAAGACCTATCATGGTGATGTCAATCTACGAGAGGGGATGTGTGATCTACGTACCCTTGTAGACCGTACAACAGAAGCGTTAGTGAATGCGGTTGATGTAGTGGAACGTCCTCACGTCCCTCGATCCGCCCCGCGAACCGTCCCGCGATCAGTCCTACGATCTAGTGCCGAACGGACGGCACCTCCGCGTTCAGCACACGTACAGCTCGACGATGATCTCGGCCTTCTTGATCCAGCAAGAGAGACGGAGAGGTAGAAGAGTTCTCCGGCAGCGTGATGGCACTCTGGAGGTTGGTGATGATCTCGTAGAGGTAGGGCTCCGCCTGAGCTCCGCAGAAACGCGATCTAGAGGTAAAACCGTGGAGATATGTGGTCGGGCTGCCGTGGCAAAGTTATCTCAAATCAGCCCTAAAACCTCCGTATATATAGGGGGAAGAGGGGGAGGCTTGCCTTGGGGTCCAAGGACCCCTAAGGGCTTCGGTCGAGCCAAGGGGGGCAGCCCTCCCCTTCCAAACCGAGTCCAACTAGGTTTGGAAGGAGGAGTCCTTCCCCCTTTTCCCACCTCCTCTTTTTTTCTTTTCTCTTTGATTTTTCTTCCTATGCCGCATAGGGCTCTTTTGGGCAGTCCCACCAGCCCACTAAGGGCTGGTGTGCCACCTCCAATGCATATGGGCTTCCCCGGGGTGGGTTGCCCCCCCCCCCCCCCCCCCCGTGAACTCCCGGAACCCACTCGTCATTCCCGGTACATTCCCGGTAACTCCGAAAACCTTCCGGTAATCAAATGAGGTCATCCTATATATCAATCTTCGTTTCCGGACCATTCCGGAAAACCTCGTGACGTCCGTGATCTCATCTGGGACTCCAAACAACATTAGGTAACCAACCATATAACTCAAATACGCATAAAACAACGTCGAACCTTAAGTGTGCAGACCCTGCGGGTTCGAGAACTATGTAGACATGACCCGAGAGACTCCTTAGTCAATATCCAATAGCGGGTCCTGGATGCCCATATTGGATCCTACATATTCTACGAAGATCTTATTGTTTGAACCTCAGTGCCAAGGATTCATATAATCCCGTATGTCATTCCCTCTGTCGTTCGGTATGTTACTTGCCCGAGATTCGATCATCAGTATCCGCATACCTATTTCAATCTCGTTTACCGGCAAGTCTCTTTACTCCTTCCGTAATACAAGGTCCCGCAACTTACACTAAGTCACATTGCTTGCAAGGCTTGTGTGTGATGTTGTATTACCGAGTGGGCCCCGAGATACCTCTCTGTCACACGGAGTGACAAATCCCAGTCTCGATCCATACTAACTCAACGAACACCTTCGGAGATACCTGTAGAGCATCTTTATAGTCACCCAGTTACGTTGCGACGTTTGATACACACAAAGTATTCCTCCGGTGTTAGTGAGTTATATGATCTCAAGGTCATAGGAACAAGTACTTGACACGCAGAAAACAGTAGCAACAAAATGACACGATCAACATGCTACGTCTATTAGTTTGGGTCTAGTCCATCACGTGATTCTCCTAATGACGTGATCCAGTTATCAAGCAACAACACCTTGTTCATAATCAGAAGACACTGACTATCTTTGATCAACCGGCTAGCCAACTAGAGGCTTGCTAGGGACAGTGTTTTGTTTATGTATCCAGACATGTAAATGAGTCTTCATTCAATACAATTATAGCATGGATAATAAATGATTATCTTGATACAGGAATTATAATAACAACTATATTTATTATTGCCTCTAGGGCATAATTCCAACATGATTTTCATCAGTCATATTCTTTCTTCGCTTGTCAAAGGAGCAACTAAGTTTTACCTCTTATTCTTTCTCTTCCTCTTCCCCTTTCATTCTTGGGTCTCGGGTCGAGATCCTCTTGTAGTGTAGGAGAGTTGTGACACCCCGAGACCGACGTTCTAGAAGATTCCCTTTTATTCTGTTTTCGTCGTGTGATTACTTTTATTTGTCGCATCATCATCGCATCATGCGCATCATCCGCATTGCATCGGCACTCCGTTGCCGCCAATTTTCAAAAGTAGCATCCGTTATTAGTTGCCGGTTCTGAGCCCGACCACACACGCATGCGCCCGCGGCATCGTTTAAATCTTGTTTTTAAAAGTGTGTGTAAAACTTCCTTCGATTGGGTTGAAACTTGGCATGCGGTCTTATTATAATATAGGTATGTCGCCTGCCAAATTTCATCGCAATCGGAGTCCGTCTGGTACCTGAATGGTCCATCGTAGCGGCACAGTATTGTATCTATCGTCAGAAGTTTTACGATGTTTAAAAATCGTGCCGCTGCGCCGCGCTATTTCCCTCTCACCTCCGCCTAGCCACTCTACACAGCCACCTCGTCTTTCCCGCGTCCGTCGGCGTTTGATCGCGATCGCGTAGTCCAAAAGGGGGCCGGATTCGGATAGCCCTAGTCCCGTGTCTATAAATAGACAGCCTCCCCTTCCTAATCTAGCCCTAACCCTAGTACACCTCGGGATGCGCGCCACCCAAACCCCCCCAGCCGTAGCTCCTCTCTCCTGTCTCACTCCCTCAACCGCCGGGGCCCGCCCGAGCCCATCCGAGGTCCGTCGAGCCCAGATCCAGCTGCCGCACGGGCTGTGCTCGCGGGAGAGCCTCGAGCTCCCTCCCCATGCTGCCCCTGTGCCGAGCCCCCCGCAGCTCCTCTACGAGCCGCAGCGCTGGGACGCAGCCGGAGTCGTCGCCTCGCCGGCCACCGATCGCCGTTGGCGACCAGGTCCCCCTCCCCTCGCACCTCCCTCTCCTCCTGCCCGTGCTCTCTTTCTCTAACCTCCCTCTCCCTCTCTCATCTGTGGGAGGAGCCCGCCATGGCCTCCTCGCGCGTCGCAGCCGCCGGGAACGGAGCCCCAAGGCCAGATCCTGTCGTCCTCCACCGCCCTGGAGTCCTGCCACCGCCTCCGCGCGACCTCGCCGTCGGCGGTCGCCTGTAAGCCGCCGCCGCTGCCTCCTGTCTAGGTCAGGACGAGGAGCACGACGAAGGCTCGCCCGTTGACACGCGCACCCCGCGCTGGGCCGCGCCGCGCTACAGGTTGCCTCGTGGCCTAGTGGCCTACCTGGTGCAGCTGCGTCCCCCGATCCGCCTCCTCTCCTGGGCTGAGCCCAATAGGTGAGCAGCCCCATTCCTCTATCCCTCACTCCCGGCGAGATTTATTATTTAGCGCTGCACCTGTTTGGCCCACTAGCTACAGATTCAGCCCATAGATGTTTTTTAAAACCTAGGATAAATTCTATATTTCAGGAATATGTCGTATTTTAAAACACCTGTAGATTTTAAAACGAGCCTCGGACCGCAATGATTTATATATGAAACTTGATTAGCTTTCCATGTAGATTATTATTTTGCAACTTGCATGCATGTTTCAAGTGGTTCGACTTGCCGTATGCCTAGATTTGCATGCTATCCTATTATGTTAATTGTCGCGTATTAATTTGCGTGCGTGTACGGATTGTTCCAACCCTGTAGTTTAAATGCTCATGTTTTTAGGGACCTATTGCCATGTATTTTAGAGTAGTTTTTGCTATTTTTGCATGTAGGATTATGTCGCTAGTTTGCTATTTCATGTTTAGGATATATTATCGCATATGCATGTGGCATTATTTTTGTTTTGCAACCCCTCATGTTATATATGTTTTCGGGGTAGAAAAATCCATAGAATTTAACTGTGCATTCAGTTTTAGCTTTCGAGCTAGTTAGTGCGCGTGATATTTTGCCATGTTGGCCTTTTGTTTATTTTGTGTGATTTAATCCGTGCATGATATGAATAAGTTGTCAAGTAGAGATTTGTCCTTGGATGTGTAGGATAGCCTCTGGTAATTTTGGTTGCAATAGAAATCCATGTTTAGGTATTGTTTGCCTGTTCTCAACATGCTAGGAAATAGTGCTGATTTGGAGATGCTGAAATATTTCTAAGTCTGAAATCTGTTATATTTTGTTGTTGTCTTTCCATGAGTTTATGTGGTGACCTATAGCTCTTTTGTGGTTGGTGCAATGGAGTTAGTTTTAGACATTAAGATTGTCTAGCATGCTGTCAATTTTCATGTCATTTGGTGCCCTGTAGCATATAGTTTTGTTGCTGTCAATATGCCTTCAGATCGAAAACTGCACTGTCATAAACTGTTATTTTCACCAACTCTGAAACTGTGTGTGACATGTCGTTTTGTGAGTTCTTTTCCTAGTGATCCATGCTTCCATGCTAGATGTTATTAGTATAATGTTGTAGTGCATCTTGACCTCTATTGCCTCATGCTTTGTCTGAGCATTTTGGAATTGTGTAGCTCATAGTTGTGGGGCGTAGAAAATGCTATGTGTTGATTTTGGCAGATTATGAATATTTCTTGTTTAGCTCGTAGTTGTTGAACCGTTGCTCCGTTTTGATCGTGTCCTATATGAAACTTGCTTAGAATCTTGTGTAGTTTCATATTATCTTGCTGGTTGTATGATTTGAGATACTTGTGACTGTCGTTGCACACATATTGCATTCATGCCATCATATCTTGCGGTGTTCGTATCTTTTGAACCGTAGCTCTGTTGGAGATGTTATCTATGTGTAAATTTATTGTAACAACACGTAGAATCATGTGAACCTATTTATTTTGCTGTTTAACAAACATTTAAATGTGTTATTTCAGAGG
Source organism: Hordeum vulgare subsp. vulgare (assembly GCF_904849725.1). Taxonomy (NCBI): domain Eukaryota; kingdom Viridiplantae; phylum Streptophyta; class Magnoliopsida; order Poales; family Poaceae; genus Hordeum; species Hordeum vulgare. The sequence goes on from NC_058520.1 coordinate 260,029,783, forward strand.
TGGACATAATTGTAAATTAACATGTGAGGTCATTTCGGAGGTGCTATATGTAATTCCCGACCTCATTTAAAATGCCCAGATAGGTAGATTAATTAAGCTTCACCTCTTGCCATGTTTAACCACATTTAATATTGTCGTGTACCTAATCGGGATAGAACTAAATAAGCCGTATGTGGAGTTTCGCCAATATGCAACTCGTTGCATATTGAACTTCACTTAATGTGTAGTGGTTGATTGTTGTGAATTCACATGCCATGTCTTGCATATATCCAACCGTTCATGCATCATGTGTGTTGTTCATCGTATGGCGTATATCGTGTGTTGATGCTTGTTTCCCGTTTGCTTCGTCTCGTTAGAGTTCCGCAAGCATGTTGGAAAGTGAGGACCAGTACGACTACATCAGTTCGTCTGCTTCACAAAGTCGTTCTTCTTCCAAGCGGGATCTCAGGCCAGATGACCATTTCCCCAGATATCATTACTATCATTGCCATGCTAGTTTTACCGTTTCTATCGCTATGTCTCGCTGCCTACCACCTGTTAAATATCAACCTCTCAACATTGCCATGAAAACCTTCAACATGTTCACAACCTAGCAAACCACTGATTGGCTATGTTACCTCTTGCTTAACCATATGTTAGCGTTCCTAGTTGCAGGTGTAGTTTCTTCCATGTGATAGCATGGGTTCCTTGTTATATCACCCTATTAAATGCTACTTAATCTAATGCACCTATATACTTGGTAAAAGGTGGAAGGCTCGGCCTTTCTAGCCTGGTGTTTTGTTCCACCTTTGCCCCCTTAGTTTCGGCTACCGGTGTTATGTTCCATAACTGAGCGCTCCTAACACGATCGGGGTTGTTATGGGGACCCGCTTGATAATTCGTTTTAGATTAAAGCTGGTCTGGCAAGGCCCAACTTTGGTTCTACATTTGCCTAATAATTAAATAAATGCATAGGGACCCGCCGGCACCCGCGGAGTAATTAATCAATCCCCGGGCCAGTGCTCCACATGAGTGTTGGTCCAACCTGTCAGCCGCCGGTGGCTACCAGGGGCAACTCTGTGATTGGCCTACCGACCTGTCCTGAGAACGAGGTACGCGACTCCTATCGGGCTCGTTGACATGTCGGGCGGCCTTGCTGGATTAGTATTACATTTTACGAAATATCTTGTGCATCGGGATTCCGGTGAAGCTTTGGGTAATCTTAGAGTTTAGGTTTTCCACTAAGGAGTCCGACGAGATCGAAGATTTCTATGTGGCTTGTGGTAATTTGTGATGGACTAGTTGGAGCACCCTTGCAGGGTTAAATCTTTCGGAAAGCCATGCCCACGGTTGTCCGGCAACGTGGAAACTTTGTTTATCACTGGTTCTAGACAACTTGAAGTTAACTTAATTAAAATATGCCAACTAAGTGCGTAACCGTGATTGTCTCTTCCGCGAGTTCCTTCTCCGACCGAGGACACGGTGGGGTTATGTTTGACGTAAGTAGGTGTTCAGGATCATTCTTTTGATCAACAGTAGTTCATGTCCGTTATGCCTAGATCATCCCCCTCTTTATTCTTCTACTCGTAAGTTAGCCACCTCATATATTGCTTAGTCGCTTGATGCATCCTCACCACTTAACCATACCTCACCTATTAAGCTTTGCTAGTCTTGATACCTTTGGAAATGATATTGCTGAGTTCCTTGTGGCTCACGGATTACTACAAAACCAGTTGTAGGTACAGGTAAATGTTACTTGACCCGAGCGCATTGACTGTTCATTTGGAGTTGCTTCTTCTTCTTCTTCTTCATCGATCTAGGATGGGTTCCAGGCCGGTAGCCTGGGATTGCAAGGATGGACATCGTTTTCTTTTCTCCTTTGTTTTCGTCCGTAGTCGGGCCCTGCTCTTCTTCATGATGTTTATGTACTGTACTGATGTGACTCTGATGTAGCATGTGGCGAGTGTAAGACAATTCCATATACCTCATCTTTTCAGTACATGTACTTCTTACGGTATCCATTCTTGCGAAACGACGAGATGCGCTTCTATCCCCGTCGAGGCCCTCATGCCTAAATAAGGATAGGATCGCATCTTGGGCTTTACATAATATTGTTGGTTACACCCTGATTATAGACCTACTACTTGGTATGATTTGAAACTTGCCATGAGAGACGCATTCGTTCCTACTTATTATACTTGTGGCATGATTAAAAAGCTACAACATTTAAAACAAGGTAGTGACACCGTAACAAAATATTATGATGATTTACAAACAACCTTGTTGCATTCCTCATTAGAAGAAAGTGAAGAAGATTTTATGGATAGATTTTGAGGAGGATTAAACCATGATATTCAGGAGATACTAATTCATGAAAAGTGTTATCATATGGATCGTTTGTTTCGTCTTGCTTGCAAAGCTGAACAGGAAATAAAACGACGTATTGCCCACAAGGAGAACGAGCGCAAGGTGCTTATTCCAAGAGTTGATATGGTTGTTCCTTCAACTACTAGGCGTATGATGACAACCACATCAATTGTTGCGAGGGATACATCACCTTCACCATGTGACAGTTTACCATCGAGAGTGCCTACATCATCAGAGTTGATCATAAGAGGTAATGAAAAAGGTATCTATCTTCCATCTCCACATGAGTATGATGAATGCCTTGTCAATTGCAATGTACCCTGTGATGAGCCACCTATTACTTTGATCACATCACCTAATTTAGAGAACTACATTGATTATTTGACTTTGCCATGTGCTCAAACAACTACAATATCAACAATTTTGAGTGCACCCATTGAATTAACTATTGTTGAGAAAGAACCATGTGAAAAGGAAATAAATCAAATTTGGATCAAATAAGTTTGAAAATAATTTTGCCAATGTTTAATAATTTTGATATAACCTCCAATCTTGGTGATGATTCTATGTGAAATGGCATGTTGCATGATTGCTTAGTTCAGCCTGTTGTAGCATGTACATTTGAAACAATTCAATTTTCTTCACCAATGTTGGGATGGTATAGTGATGAGCATTGCCATCCTTTTGATATAAAAAAGAGCTTCACTTATATGTGTAAACTGAGTTGCAATATTTTCATGCTTTCTACTTCTTGTGACAATATTTTGACTTTATATTTCATAACATATGAAAGTTACTCATGTATACCTATGTCATGTGTGCAAAAACCAAGGGAAGTAAAAATGGATGACATATACATATACAACATGTACACCTTGTCTCTTTTGTTAATCAAATTTCAGATTAAGCAGCGTCGAGGACGTTTTATTTTAAAAAAGGGGAGGATGATGAGGACATGACTACCTTTGATATTATAACAATCATTGCATATGAGTATTTATTTGAGGTGATTTCTGATAAAACTCATGCAATAATTTATTTATGTTATCCGGAACAAAAATACTTCACCTGTTTTTTTTATGCCTAAATACAGAATGGCCGAACACTTGTATGAATCACGTGTGATGACAAGGGAAGAGGAAATGGTTGGATGCTATTCAAGAGGTCCTATCATGTTAAAGGAAATAATTAATTTCTGTTCAAGAAGTTCTCTCACGTCACTTTTAGCCCAAGAGAAGATAAAGTCCAAGTCTTTCACGTTCTGGACTCAGATTCGGACTCCACACACATACCTGTATCAAAACGCCTTCAACTTTTTCATTCGGACTCCGAATTGCGTGATTTGTTTTGGGCTGCAAATTAGATTTTACTGCCTTTCTGGCCCAATTGGAATCACCTTCAAATTCGTCCGTAGAGTGGAGATCTCGACCAAACAAAATGACGTTGC